>NC_135234.1:34695828-34995828 GCF_051348905.1 Ranitomeya variabilis | reverse complement strand
GGGAAGAATCAGAGATTGGGATTTTTTTTTTTATAACCAACCCTGACTTCTACTTCTCTGCAACTTTGTCCCTGACGTGTTTGGAGATCTCATTGATCTTCATGGTGTTGGGCTAGTGGTGCCTCTTGATTAATGGCCTTTCAGAAAAGGTAAAGTTATACCTGTTATATACTGACAGACATGTGACACTTAGACTGGACATAGGGGGACTTCCTGTCATTAAACATGGGACTTATGAAGGTAATTGCTTGCACCAGAAATGTATAGGGGCTTCATAGCAAAAGGGCTGAATACATATGCACATGCCAATTTTTAGTTATTTGATCCTATAAATTTAATTTATGCCTATATTTTTCTCACTTCACCAACTTAAACTATTTAGTGCTGATGTATCACACACAAATCTGATTATAAATTATGTAAACACAGGTTTTAATGTAAAAAAATAGGAATAAAGCCAAGAGGGGTGGATACTTTCACAAGCCTCTGTATGTAAACTACTATAATACTGCATCATATGTAGAAAGCTATAATTATAATATTGGCTTTTTTACAATAGAGTCCTATATACCCTAACCTCCCAATGGTCAGTCAATTGATGAGGAAGTTAAAGTACTGTAATCTTGCAAGGAACTTAAAGCCAGTCATCATTAAACACCGGTCACCCCTTTCTTACCCCCATCACCCCGGAGTAACAGGTTGCCGGATAGGGAATGCTTTCACTGAAGCGATTTCTGTGCTGAGCTTGAAAATATGGGACTAATATCCAATTCATTTAAGAGTGTCCTAACATGTATAAATTAATGTCATGGCCACAATGTGGAGTGACAGAGGCTCCGGAGGTAAATGTTACAGTCCTCCCCTGTGAACATGATTAATGAACAAAGCATCACAAAATGACACCGGCAGATTTATTGGTTAAATGTGGACAAAAATCCTGAAGTAATTATTCCAGTAGAGTACAGACGAGCCGGAGCTGCACCTCTCCTGGGATGGTGAAAGCCAACGTATTCTATCGTTCACGTAGGTGATCTATTGACGACTTTTCTACAGTAGTCAACAGATCCAAAGGTTTATCAAATCCCACACGACTGGCACCAGTCACATTTTTCGGAGTGTAATTGCCAAGATGTTGTGGTGTTGACCAAAATAAAGCTTGGGGGAATGTCAGCTGAAAAATGTGACATATTGACGAGAGTGACCAACGGTGGTGGATGGAAAATGTCTAGTGGAAGGGAGATTGGTAGTGATGAGCGACTGTACTCGTTGTTCGGGTTTTTCCGGGCATGCTCAAAGAACTCCGAGTATTTGTTAGTGTTCGGAGATTTAGTTTTCATCGCCGCAGCTGAATGATTTACAGCTAGTAGCCAGCCTGAGTACATGTGAGGGTTGCCTGGTTGCTTGGGAATCCCCACATGTAATCAAGCTGTCTAGTAGCTGTAAATCATTCAGCTGAGGCGATGAAAACTAAATCTCCGAACACTAACAAATTTTCGGAGACCACCCGAGCGTGCTTGGGAAAACCTGAGCAATGAGTACACTCGCTCATCACTAGAGATTGGGTCTTGTTGGGCAGCATGTTCTCGTGGAGTCAGCAGAGAGAGCCATCGATCAAGTAAATGTATGACCCACCGACTGTGGGGGAACTACAGCACAGTTCTATTTAGTGGAATCGGCATAGTGGTCCCTTCTCTGTTACGATTGGTGGGCTTCCTTGGTGATACGCCAGTGCTTCATGAGGTGGGAAAAATGCCTTTTGTATAACAACTCTCAATCGGTTCCCATCATTGAACCCCTCCTTTCCAAAATTGATAACTCTCTTAGAGGGATCATTTTATAAACCATGTAACTCAACATTAATTATTTATTTTTAACCCGTTTGTCATTTTTAATGGCTGATTAGAAAACATTTATTGCACCCACAAGTAGAACACTATTAAAGAGTAACTTTCACTCGTTCAAAATTTTTTTGTTCAATACCTTGTTAAAAAAAAAATCCCTAAGCTCTCCTGTTTGACGAGCTTTTCCATTTTGAGCTGTGATGCTTGATTGCCGAGATATTAACATTTGTTGCTTTTTGTGCTCAATATGTGAAAGTTCTGCTTTCAGACCAACTCAGCTTTTCTTCAGAGTCTTCTCTGGGGGCCTGCGCTTTCACCCCTCTCTTCCTGATGCTGCCAGTCTCAACTCGTCAGCGTCTAAGACTGCTAGATCAGTTGTAGAGCTGTGAATGGCAGCATCTGGGAGGGAGCGATGAAAGCGCATGACCCCAGAGAAGACTCTGAAGAAACATTCAGTTGGTCTGCAAACAGGTACTTCATATGCTGTGCTCCAGAAGCAACAAATGTAAATATCTTGGGAATTGACTCAAAACGTAAAAAAGTAGCAGAATCAGAGGCGCCCAGGGATTTTTACAATGTATTCAACTCATTTTTCAGCGAGTGGCAAGTCTTCCTTAAAGCGTACCTGTCAGCAGAATTTTGCTAAGTAAACTACAGGCATTGTCATGTTGCCGCTGTTATACTGATTAAAATATTACCGGGGGGGAAGAAATCAGTCTTGTGGTTCTTGTGTAATCAGTGTTAGAAGTTTTCAGTTAATGAGATCCTCATGCTTTGGGGCGGGACTGTAGGCAGAGTCTTATCTTCCTTCTCTAAGTCAAAGAAACCAAGGACAGCCAAAGAGTCTCTTTTCTCTCTCTTCCTGGCTGGCTGTGACTCTGTGGCTAGCTGTCTCGCTCTCGCTGGCTGTCTCTATCTATCTGGCTGGGTGGCTTTCTCTCTGGCTGGCTGTCTCTCTGGCTGCCCGTCTCTGTCTCTCTCTGGCTGGCTGTTTCTATTATGAGGAACATGTTTGTGCTTCTGGGCGGCCTATTAGCAGGTCTCTCCTTTGTTTCTCTGGCTTAGATCAGGAAAATAACACTCTGCCTACAGTCCCGCCCCCAAGCATGAGAATCTCATTAACTGAAAACTTCTAACACTGATTACACAAGAACCACAAGACGGATTTCATCACCCAAGGTTTCATTTTAATCAGTGTAATAGTGTCCACCTGACAATGCCTGTAGTTTATCCTGTTGACAGGTTCTTTTTACAGTGCTTTAATAGATCTGCCATAGTGACAGTTTCTCTAGAATAATTCAGAACTAGCTTTGAGTAATCTTCTGATATGTTACATGGCGTCCGGTACCTGGACTCTGCTGATTAAAGAAACAAAAGGGTAAAAGCCCTGACCTGAACGTTGAGCTTTTTTGCCCGTGTTTTGGCTTTGTTCAGCTCATCATGGAAACAAGAGCAAATCAATGTATGGAGTCATGAGAAGTAGAAGAGTTTGTATATTCCTCTGTTTGTGTCTCTGAGCAAATCCAAAGGGCGCAACACTGAGCTTCTGTCCCTGTGTTTCGATGATTGATGGGGGTCACTTAAAATTCCCTCCACTGATCAAAACTGTGAGAATTTTTTTTTATTGGGGGGATTTAAGGTTTTTTTGGGGAGTTTAATGTTAATGGCCGTCAATATCAGATTGTTACCTCTGGCTGATATTGCATCTCAGGTTCCATTCACTTTAATGGGAAGCCGTCAGATGATTCATGGCGTGCAAACCACGGGCAGGAATGATCTGGGCCAGGCCCCCTAAGTGCAGATATCCACTGTATATTTCGCAGTGTTTTAAGAGACAAAATGGCTTAATGAAAAGTTAGGAAACGGAAAGCATCAGACTTGGGGTATGTTCACACGTTGCATTTTTGCAGATTTGTTTTAAATCTTTTTTTTTAATGCAAATTAAAAGCTGCTTTTTGCAGCTATGGGATTTCAGAAATCTCATGCACACGCTTCCTTTTTTTTTTCTTGACTGAAATGGAAAACTACTGCTTTTTTGTAAACATGCAGCATTTTTTCCACCACAGAAAGCAATAAGAAAATATAAAAAAAAGCATGCGTTTTTGCACCTTTTTGGTGAATGAAACTAACGTTTATTAAATATGTACTGTAGACACATGACACATATAATCTGCCCCAAAAACGGCAAAAGTGCGGCAAAACCTGCTTTCTGTAAGCAGCTCTTTTTTTTTTTACTTCTGTGTCCACAGCTGAAAATGGCCACAATGTTCCAGAACGTGGGGAGGGAAAAAAAAATGCTTTCTGTGCTCCTGTAGAAACGTGTCAGTCTTTAAGGGGTTAAAACATTCTGACCCTTCCGCCTGTTTAGAAGAAGCTGAGAGATTTCGCTCGGGTGCACGGCGGCGTCTGCGGATCCTGTAACCCGCGATATTTACAGCCAATAACTCAGTTCTATTAGCGGAGTAACAATAATCTTGTTATTACGCTTCAGACGCTTCCATTGTTTTAGTCTCTCTGCCGCTTATCTGTAACTTCCATAGCAGCCGGCCTTGTAAATGGTGAAGGCAAATTAAACCCAGCGGTCTCCATCATGCGACGGACGACCAGGACGGCAGCGGGCTTCTTGGCAAACCTCCAGGTTGTTTTTCCATTTTATTTTCGGAGCTGCGGACTGACCCAAAACGCACTCGTTTCCCTTCCAGCTCGTAATGAATCGTCGCCTTCATGTATCTCCGTAGGTGGAAATCCATTGAATGTGACGTGATTTACCGCCTCCTCTATAGGTTATTGATGTACTCTACAGTGGGGGAAATAATTATTTGATCCCTTGCTGATTTTGTAAGTTTGCCCACTGACAAAGACATGAACAGTCAGTCATGTAATTTTAAGGGTAGGTTAATTTTAACATTGAGAGATAGAATATCAAAAATAAAATCCACAAAATCACATTGTATAAATTATATACCTTTATTTGCATTTTGCAGTGAGAAATAAGTATTTGATCCCTCCGGCAAACAAGTATTAATACTTGGTGGTAAAACCCTTGTTGGCAAGCTCAGCAGTCAGACGTTGTTTGTAGTTGATGATGAGGTTTGCGCACATGTCACGAGGAATTTTGCTCCACTCCTCTTTGCAGATCATCTCTAAATCATTAAGATTTTGAGGCTGTCGCTTGACAACTCAGAGCTTCAAGTCCCTCCATAAGTTTTCTATGGGATTAAGGTCTGGTGACTGGCTAGGCCACTCCATGACCTTAATGTGCTTCTTTTTGAGCCACTCCTTTGTTGCCTTGGCTGTATGTTTTGGGTCATTGTCTTGCTGGAAGACCAGCCACGACCCATTTTTAATGTCCCGGCAGAGGGAAAGAGGTTGTCACTCAGGATTTTACAGTACATGGCTCCATCCATTCTGCCAATGTCAGGTCAAGTAGTCTTGTGCCCTTAGCAGAGAAACACTCCCAAAACAAAATGTTCCACCTTCATGCTTGACAGTGGGGATGGTGTTCTTTGGGCCATAGGCAGCATCTCTTTCTCCAAGCACAGCAACTTGAGTTAATGCCAAAGACCTCAATTTTTGTCTCATCTGACTACAGCACCTTCTCCCAATCACTCACAGAATCATCCAGGTGTTCATTGATAAACTTCAGATGGGCCTGCACATGGGCTTTCTTGAGCCGGGGGACCTTGCGGGCACTGCAGGATTTTAAAACTTTACAATGTAATATGTTACCAATAGTTTTCTCGGTGACTGTGGTCCCAAATGTATTGAGATTACTAACAAGTTCCCCCCCGTGTAGTTTTAAGCTGATCTCTCACCTTCCTCATGATCAAGGATACCCCACGAGGTGAGATTTTGCATGGTGCCCCAGATCAATGTCGATTGACAGTCATTTTGTATTTCTTCCATTTTCTTACTATTGCACCAACAGTTGTCTCCTCACCCAGCCTCTTACTTATGGTTTTGTAGCTCATTCCAGCTTTGTGCAGGTCTATGATCTTGTCCCTGACATCCTTATAAAGCTCTTTGGTCTTGCCCATGTTGTAGAGGTTAGAGTCTGACTGATTAATTGAGTCTGTGGACAGGAGTCTATTATAAAGTTGACTATGTAAGACAACTGTCTTTAATGCAGGTAACGAGTTGATTACGAGCGTCTAACTGGTCTGTAGGAGACAGGACTCTTATTGGTTGGTAGGGGATCAAATACTTATTTCTCACTGCAAAATGCAAATAAATTTATATAATTTATACAATGTGATTTTTTGGATTTTATTTTTTATATTCTATCTCTCAATGTTAAAATTAACCTACCCTTAAAATTATAGACTGATCATGTCCAATTATAGACTGGTCATGTCTTTGTCAATGGGCAATCTTACAAAATCAGCAAGGGATCAAGTAATTATTTCCTTCACTGTATATCTAATCTGACAGCGGCATGATAAAGGGGGAGAGATCCTGATTTCAGTGATGTATCACTTAGTGTACTAGGTGCAGCAGTTGTGATAGAATCCCTGTTTTCTCTGCTGCAGATCTAGCAGAGCTCAGAATGCTGAGCTTTGTATAACCCCGCCCACACCACTGATTGGCTACTTTCTGTGTACACTGCACCAGTTCTGGGGGTGGGATTGGACCAGGAGGCACGAAACACTTAGTCCTCTAGTGATAATCTCCTGCTGATAACTGAATTTATTGAAACAGCTCAGTAAGTGATACATCCCTAGAATCAGGGTCTCTGTCCTTACATCATATTTTTTCAGATTACTTATCAAAAACCTGCTGACAGATTCCTTTTAATATATATCTACCCTCTTGCAATACCACGAACTGCAACAATTGCCGATCTGGGAGGAATCTGATCTTTCGGATCCATGGATAAAATACAGGGACGTTCAGAGAACTGCCGGAACTTGACTGACGGAGTTGTAGGAGGAAACAGAAGGGACGTGTACGGGACAGCTTAGCACATACTTGCCAACTCTGCCGAAATGTCCTCAAGGCTCCAAGAAAAAGGGTAGACCTCTCTGACACATCTCCTGGTTACAGCTATAATCTCATGACTAGTGTTGAGCGATACTTTCCGATATCGGAAAGTATCGGTATCGGAAAGTATCGGCCGATACCGTCACAGTATCGGAATCCAATCCGATACCGATACCCGATCCCAATGCAAGTCAATGGGACGAAAATATCGGAATTAAAATAAACCCTTTCTTTCCTTGTAGGTTAATTCTACATGAAGGAAAACAACTAAGAATAATGTAGGATGTATTGGGGGAGGTGGCGGAGACATTAAAGGCACAGGGGTTTATCCCAATCAAATAGAATAGCAGTATTTTTAATTTTTTTATGACGTTCGGCGTTAGAAAGAATTTGACTATGTTAATTTTTTATTTATTTTGTCAGATATTGATGTTTCACTACTTCCACGCCCTTCACCCTATTTTTTACTTCTCCCACACTTTCTTCTTCATTATCCTCATCATCAGCTTCTGTGACATCAACTTCTTCACCTTATTCATCTTCTTCTTTTCTACGTATATATATATTTTTTTTTTTACATTGTTCATATTCTTTTTATTTAACTATTATCTTTTTTATATTCAACTTCTTCATCATATTCTTATTTGTGACAGGCATTCCCGTAGTTGTTATCTATAAAAGTTTGAAGATTACACCTTCCGTTCTACCTGTCACAAAACAGTTACATTTGTCCGCGTTCAGTTTGGCCTGCAGCATCAGGCTTTATCCAGGGGCACCACGAGGAGGAACGGACTCACCCCCATACACTGCTTAGTCTTCTTCTGCTTATAATTTAGATAATATCTTTTGCTCTGATATTTAGGCTTATGCTTAATGTTCTTCTGCTCTTTGTTCTGCAGCCTCTTGTTCTTCTGCTTCTCGGTCTTCCAGGTTGTCGTCGTCATCTCCAGGGTCGTCATCTCCAGGGTCGTCGTCATCGGGGTCGTCGTCATCGGGGTCGTCGTCATCGGGGTCGTCTTCAGGGTCATCGTCTCCAGGGTCGTCGTCATCTCGGTAGTTGTCGTCTCTGGTGTCGTCATCATCTTAGGGGTGGTCTTCCGGGTCATCGTCTTTCGGGTCTTGAACTTGGAAATGTAGCAGAAGGTACAAGAAGGCTGAGAAAATGCCGAGAAACAGCTGATGGAACTGGAACTCGGATGGCTACCCGAAGGTCCAAGAGCCAATGGAACTACCGAGGACCAGCTGACGTTACTGGAACCCGGTTACTAAGCAGGAGGTACCCGTGCCTGAAAGCACTACCAAGGACCACCTGACGTTGGTGGAACTCGGATACCCAGAGGGAGGCACCTAAGCCAAAGGCTCTGCCCGGAACCAGCTGACGGTACTGGAACCAGGATGGGGAGCAGAAGGTACAAGAGCAAAAGACACTGCCGAGAACCAGCTGACGGTACTGGAACCCGGATGGGTAGCCGAAGGTCCAAGAGCCAATGGAACTACCGAGGACCAGCTGACGTTACTGGAACCCGGTTACTAAGCAGGAGGTACCCGTGCCTGAAAGCACTACCAAGGACCACCTGACGTTGGTGGAACTCGGATACCCAGAGGGAGGCACCTAAGCCAAAGGCTCTGCCCGGAACCAGCTGACGGTACTGGAACCAGGATGGGGAGCAGAAGGTACAAGAGCAAAAGACACTGCCGAGAACCAGCTGACGGTACTGGAACCCGGATGGGGACCTATTCAAGCTTGTCTTCCTAGGGCCCCAACTGGCGGTGTGTTAGAGCCCAGGGACAGCAGGAGGAGGAGCAGGGGGAGGGGAGTGTAGGCCGAAGCCTGCACAGGCGGCAGCTTTGGGTGTGTTGTGTCTGCGTGGCTTTTGCAGGACACGTTGCCGGCTACACAGCAGGGGAACAGCTGGCGGTGCTGGACCCCACTGACACATTGGCGAGGTGTTTGGCTCTGTGCAGCCAGCACTTCCGGACAGCAACTAGCGTTGTTGGAGCCCGGGCTCTGCAGGTGGAGCAGAGTGTAGGCCGAAGCCTAATTGAACCGATTTCAAAAGTCACCTTTAACCCCCCCTCAGGGGTTACAAAGTAGAAGAGCCACAGCTTATGCAGCAGCAGTGCTGCGCAAGTCAAAGGTTGCTCTTGTAATTTTTCTCCTTGCACACGCTGAATGGAACACGTATAACATTTAGCCCTTTATACAGTCAAACTGTGTAATGGAGGCGAGAGTTCCCTTTGTAATGAGACGCAGCACAGGTGTCAAGAATCCCACCTTGGTGCTGGGTGCAGCCTCCTGAGCGTTGTTATTTGCTGTACAGGAGTCTGCGCTGTCGTGTTATCCCCTGGCCTAGCGCTGTTAGCGCTGCCCATCTTCTGACCTCATTTAATGTTGGCTGGTGCGGTTCTCGATGCCCATGAATCACAGCCCCGCAGTGTATTGACATAGTTAAAACACTGCGGGGCTGGGATTCATGGCCTGGCGCAGTACATATGTTCGCCTCTCGCTTGGGTTCTTACACCTGCTTCAGACTATGTGGCGTCAGCTGATCCCTTATCGCATGCCACGGCCATGAAGCCGCACAGTCTGAAGAAGGCGGAAGGAGATGAGGGACAGGCGAACTGATGCACTGCTCATGCCCATCAAACACACCCTCGCAGTCCCAATAAATAAGACACCGAGGGGCGTTGTGTGGGTCAGGGCGGCCGCAGAGGCGCAGGCAGCCAAACAATGATGCCAGAAGACGGGCAGCGCTACCAAGGGGGTTGCAGCGTGTCATTACAAAGGAAAGTCACACCACCGGGACGGTTAAATGGTCACACAGAGGACACATTTCAGACGTGTTTTCAGTTCCACATGTGCGAGGAGGATACGTTTCTGAGCCACCTTGCACACATGCAGCATTACCGCTGTACAAGGTGGCTGGATAACGTAAAAACGCCTGGGGGAGGGGGGACAGGTTCCCTTCAATTTCAGTTCTTGTGTCTGCGTGGCTTTTGCAGGACACGTTGCCGGCTGCACAGCAGGGGAACAGCTGGCGGTGCTGGACCCCACTGACACATTGGCTGGTGTTTTTCTCTGTGCAGCTAGCACATCTGGGCCCCAACTGGCGGTGTGTTAGAGCCCAGGGACAGCAGGAGGAGGAGCAGGAGGAGGAGGAGCAGGGGGAGGGGAGTGTAGGCCGAAGCCTGCACAGGCGGCAGCTTTGGGTGTGTTGTGTCTGCGTGGCTTTTGCAGGACACGTTGCCGGCTACACAGCAGGGGAACAGCTGGCGGTGCTGGACCCCACTGACACATTGGCGAGGTGTTTGGCTCTGTGCAGCCAGCACTTCCGGACAGCAACTAGCGTTGTTGGAGCCCGGGCTCTGCAGGTGGAGCAGAGTGTAGGCCGAAGCCTAATTGAACCGATTTCAAAAGTCACCTTTAACCCCCCCTCAGGGGTTACAAAGTAGAAGAGCCACAGCTTATGCAGCAGCAGTGCTGCGCAAGTCAAAGGTTGCTCTTGTAATTTTTCTCCTTGCACACGCTGAATGGAACACGTATAACATTTAGCCCTTTATACAGTCAAACTGTGTAATGGAGGCGAGAGTTCCCTTTGTAATGAGACGCAGCACAGATGTCAAGAATCCCACCTTGGTGCTGGGTGCAGCCTCCCGAGCGTTGTTATTTGCTGTACAGGAGTCTGCGCTGTCGTGTTATCCCCTGGCCTAGCGCCGTTAGCGCTGCCCATCTTCTGGCATCATGTAATGTCGGCCGGTGCGGTTCGCGATGCCCATGAATCCCAGCCCCGCAGTGTCTTAACATTGTTAAAACACTGCGGGGCTGGGATTCAGGGCCTGGCGCAGCACATATGTTCGCCTCTCACACTCGGGTCCTTACACCCGCTTCAGACTGTGCGGCGTCATCTGATCCCTTATCGCATGCCACGGCCATGAAGCCGCACAGTCCGAAGAAGGCGGAAGGAGAGGAGGGACAGGCGAACTGATGCACTGATCCTGCCCATGAATCGCACCCTCGCAGTCCCAATAAATAAGACACCGAGGGGCGTTGTGTGGGTCAGGGCGGCCGCAGAGGCGCAGCCAGCCAAACAATGATGCCAGAAGACGGGCAGCGCTACCAAGGGGGTTGCAGCGTGTCATTACAAAGGAAAGTCACACCACCGGGACGGTTAAATGGTCACACAGAGGACACATTTCAGACGTGTTTTCAGTTCCACATGTGCGAGGAGAATACGTTTCTGAGCCACCTTGCACACATGCAGCATTACCGCTGTACAAGGTGGCTGGATAACGTAAAAACGCCTGGGGGAGGGGGGACAGGTTCCCTTCAATTTCAGTTCTTGTGTCTGCGTGGCTTTTGCAGGACACGTTGCCGGCTGCACAGCAGGGGAACAGCTGGCGGTGCTGGACCCCACTGACACATTGGCTGGTGTTTTTCTCTGTGCAGCTAGCACATCTGGGCCCCAACTGGCGGTGTGTTAGAGCCCAGGGACAGCAGGAGTAGGAGCAGGAGGAGGAGGAGCAGGGGGAGGGGAGTGTAGGCCGAAGCCTGCACAGGCGGCAGCTTTGGGTGTGTTGTGTCTGCGTGGCTTTTGCAGGACACGTTGCCGGCTACACAGCAGGGGAACAGCTGGCGGTGCTGGACCCCACTGACACATTGGCGAGGTGTTTGGCTCTGTGCAGCCAGCACTTCCGGACAGCAACTAGCGTTGTTGGAGCCCGGGCTCTGCAGGTGGAGCAGAGTGTAGGCCGAAGCCTAATTGAACCGATTTCAAAAGTCACCTTTAACCCCCCCTCAGGGGTTACAAAGTAGAAGAGCCACAGCTTATGCAGCAGCAGTGCTGCGCAAGTCAAAGGTTGCTCTTGTAATTTTTCTCCTTGCACACGCTGAATGGAACACGTATAACATTTAGCCCTTTATACAGTCAAACTGTGTAATGGAGGCGAGAGTTCCCTTTGTAATGAGACGCAGCACAGATGTCAAGAATCCCACCTTGGTGCTGGGTGCAGCCTCCCGAGCGTTGTTATTTGCTGTACAGGAGTCTGCGCTGTCGTGTTATCCCCTGGCCTAGCGCCGTTAGCGCTGCCCATCTTCTGGCATCATGTAATGTCGGCCGGTGCGGTTCGCGATGCCCATGAATCCCAGCCCCGCAGTGTCTTAACATTGTTAAAACACTGCGGGGCTGGGATTCAGGGCCTGGCGCAGCACATATGTTCGCCTCTCACACTCGGGTCCTTACACCCGCTTCAGACTGTGCGGCGTCATCTGATCCCTTATCGCATGCCACGGCCATGAAGCCGCACAGTCCGAAGAAGGCGGAAGGAGAGGAGGGACAGGCGAACTGATGCACTGATCCTGCCCATGAATCGCACCCTCGCAGTCCCAATAAATAAGACACCGAGGGGCGTTGTGTGGGTCAGGGCGGCCGCAGAGGCGCAGCCAGCCAAACAATGATGCCAGAAGACGGGCAGCGCTACCAAGGGGGTTGCAGCGTGTCATTACAAAGGAAAGTCACACCACCGGGACGGTTAAATGGTCACACAGAGGACACATTTCAGACGTGTTTTCAGTTCCACATGTGCGAGGAGGATACGTTTCTGAGCCACCTTGCACACATGCAGCATTACCGCTGTACAAGGTGGCTGGATAACGTAAAAACGCCTGGGGGAGGGGGGACAGGTTCCCTTCAATTTCAGTTCTTGTGTCTGCGTGGCTTTGGCAGGACACGTTGCCGGCTGCACAGCAGGGGAACAGCTGGCGGTGCTGGACCCCACTGACACATTGGCTGGTGTTTTTCTCTGTGCAGCTAGCACATCTGGGCCCCAACTGGCGGTTTGTTAGAGCCCAGGGTCAGCAGGAGGAGGAGGAGCAGGAGCAGGGGGAGGGGAGTGTAGGCCGAAGCCTGCACTGGCGGCAGCTTTGGGTCTGTTGTGTCTGCGTGGCGGTCGCAGGACACTATGCCGGCTGCACAGCAGGGGAACAGCTGGCGGTGCTGAACCCCACTGACACATTGGCGAGGTGTTTTTCTCTGTGCAGCTAGCAGTACCGGGCCCCAACTGGCGGTGTTGGAGCCCAGGGTCAGCAGGAGGAGCAGGGGGAGCGGAGTGTAGGCCGAAGCCTGCACTCGAGCAAGTTGAAAGGAAACCTTTAAAACCCCCCCCCCCCCAGGCGTTTGTAGCTGAAAGAGCCATTGTGTACAGCACTAATGCTGGAAAAGGTAAACTTAGCTCTTTTAATTATGGTCCTTGCACATGCGGAACCTAACAGTTATGAAATGTGTCCCCTCACAGCGTTAAACCGTCCGGTAGGTGGAACTTTCCTTTGTCGTGTGACGCAGCACAGCCATCATTTTTACCCCCTTGGCGCCGTGCGCCGCCTCCTCAGCGTTGTTTTAATCTGTCCCGGAGCCTGCGCTGTTAGGTTAGCCCTTGGCCATGCACACATTTTGCGCTGCCCGTCTTCTGACATCATTTGGTGTCAGGCTGGCTGCGCCTGTGCGGGTGCGCTGGCCGAGATCCCGCCTCGCAGTGTCGTCTAATGTAATCCCACCGCGGGCCTGTGATCCGTGCCCGTGCGCAGTGCATATCCTCTCCTCTCACTCCCCTCCCTACGGCTTTTTCAGACTGTGCGGTGTCACGGCCGTGGCATGCTATTAGGGACCAGCTGACATCGCACAGTCTGAAGAAGCCGTAGGGAGGGGAGTGAGAGGAGAGGATATGCACTGCGCACGGGCACGGATCACAGGCCCGCGGTGGGATTACATTAGACGACACTGCGAGGCGGGATCTCGGCCACCGCACCCGCACAGGCGCAGCCAGCCTGACACCAAATGAGGTCAGAAGACGGGCAGCGCAACATGTGTGCATGGCCAAGGGCTAACCTAACAGCGCAGGCTCCGGGACAGATTAAAACAACGCTGAGGAGGCGGCGCACGGCGCCAAGGGGGTAAAAATGATGGCTGTGCTGCGTCACACGACAAAGGAAAGTTCCACCTACCGGACGATTTAACGCTGTGTGGGGACACATTTCATAAGTGTTTGGTTCAGCATGTGCAAGGAGCATCACGAAAAGAGGCACTTTTTCCCTTTGCATCATTACTGCTGCACAAGGTGGCTCCTTCAGTAACAAACGCCTGGGGGGGGGGGGGGTCCGGTTCCCTTACATTTAACTTGTTGTGCCTGCGTGGCGGTCGCAGTACACGTTGCCGTATACACAGCAGGGGAACAGCTGGCGGTGCTGAACCCCACTAACACATTGGCGAGGTGTTTGGCTCTGTGCGTACAGCACTTCTGGACGGCAACTAGCGGTGTTGGAGCCCAGGGACAGGTGGAGGAGGAGGAGGTTGGAGGAGGTTGGAGGAGGTAGGAGGGATTGCCACACACACAGCAGGGGAACAGCTGACGTTACTGAACCCCAATAACAGAGGAGGGACTGTTGACTGTGCGTACAGCACTTCTGGACGGCAACTGGCGGTGTTGGAGCCCAGGGACAGGTGGAGGAGGAGGAGGTAGGAGGAGGTTGGAGGAGGTAGGAGGGATTGCCACACACACAGCAGGGGAACAGCTGACGTTACTGAACCCCAATAACAGAGGAGGGACTGTTGACTGTGCGTACAGCACTTCTGGACGGCAACTGGCGGTGTTGGAGCCCAGGGACAGGTGGAGGAGGAGGAGGTTGGAGGGTGTAGGAGGGATTGCCACACACACAGCAGGGGAACAGCTGACGTTACTGAACCCCAATAACAGAGGAGGGACTGTTGACTGTGCGTACAGCACTTCTGGACGGCAACTGGCGGTGTTGGAGCCCAGGGACAGGTGGAGGAGGAGGAGGTTGGAGGAGGTTGGAGGGGGTAGGAGGGATTGCCACACACACAGCAGGGGAACAGCTGACGTTACTGAACCCCAATAACAGAGGAGGGACTGTTGACTGTGCGTACAGCACTTCTGGACGGCAACTGGCGGTGTTGGAGCCCAGGGACAGGTGGAGGAGGAGGAGGTTGGAGGAGGTTGGAGGGGGTAGGAGGGATTGCCACACACACAGCAGGGGAACAGCTGACGTTACTGAACCCCAATAACAGAGGAGGGACTGTTGACTGTGCGTACAGCACTTCTGGACGGCAACTGGCAGTGTTGGAGCCCAGGGACAGGTGGAGGAGGAGGAGGTTGGAGGAGGTAGGAGGGATTGCCACACACACAGCAGGGGAACAGCTGACATTACTGAACCCCAATAACAGAGGAGGGACTGTTGACTGTGCGTACAGCACTTCTGGACGGCAACTGGCGGTGTTGGAGCCCAGGGACAGGTGGAGGAGGAGGAGGTTGGAGGGATTGCCACACACACAGCAGGGGAACAGCTGACGTTACTGAACCCCAATAACAGAGGAGGGACTGTTGACTGTGCGTACAGCACTTCTGGACGGCAACTGGCGGTGTTGGAGCCCAGGGACAGGTGGAGGAGGAGGAGGTTGGAGGAGGTTGGAGGAGGTAGGAGGGATTGCCACACACACAGCAGGGGAACAGCTGACGTTACTGAACCCCAATAACAGAGGAGGGACTGTTGACTGTGCGTACAGCACTTCTGGACGGCAACTGGCGGTGTTGGAGCCCAGGGACAGGTGGAGGAGGAGGAGGTTGGAGGAGGTTGGAGGAGGTAGGAGGGATTGCCACACACACAGCAGGGGAACAGCTGACGTTACTGAACCCCAATAACAGAGGAGGGACTGTTGACTGTGCGTACAGCACTTCTGGACGGCAACTGGCGCTGTTGGAGCCCAGGGACAGGTGGAGGAGGAGGAGGTTGGAGGGGGTAGGAGGGATTGCCACACACACAGCAGGGGAACAGCTGACGTTACTGAACCCCAATAACAGAGGAGCGACTGTTGACTGTGCGTACAGCACTTCTGGACGGCAACTGGCGGTGTTGGAGCCCAGGGACAGGTGGAGGAGGAGGAGGTTGGAGGGTGTAGGAGGGATTGCCACACACACAGCAGGGGAACAGCTGACGTTACTGAACCCCAATAACAGAGGAGGGACTGTTGACTGTGCGTACAGCACTTCTGGACGGCAACTGGCGGTGTTGGAGCCCAGGGACAGGTGGAGGAGGAGGAGGTTGGAGGAGGTTGGAGGGGGTAGGAGGGATTGCCACACACACAGCAGGGGAACAGCTGACGTTACTGAACCCCAATAACAGAGGAGGGACTGTTGACTGTGCGTACAGCACTTCTGGACGGCAACTGGCGGTGTTGGAGCCCAGGGACAGGTGGAGGAGGAGGAGGTTGGAGGAGGTTGGAGGGGGTAGGAGGGATTGCCACACACACAGCAGGGGAACAGCTGACGTTACTGAACCCCAATAACAGAGGAGGGACTGTTGACTGTGCGTACAGCACTTCTGGACGGCAACTGGCGGTGTTGGAGCCCAGGGACAGGTGGAGGAGGAGGAGGTTGGAGGAGGTTGGAGGAGGTAGGAGGGATTGCCACACACACAGCAGGGGAACAGCTGACGTTACTGAACCCCAATAACAGAGGAGGGACTGTTGACTGTGCGTACAGCACTTCTGGACGGCAACTGGCGGTGTTGGAGCCCAGGGACAGGTGGAGGAGGAGGAGGTTGGAGGAGGTTGGAGGGGGTAGGAGGGATTGCCACACACACAGCAGGGGAACAGCTGACGTTACTGAACCCCAATAACAGAGGAGCGACTGTTGACTGTGCGTACAGCACTTCTGGACGGCAACTGGCGGTGTTGGAGCCCAGGGACAGGTGGAGGAGGAGGAGGTTGGAGGAGGTTGGAGGGGGTAGGAGGGATTGCCACACACACAGCAGGGGAACAGCTGACGTTACTGAACCCCAATAACAGAGGAGCGACTGTTGACTGTGCGTACAGCACTTCTGGACGGCAACTAGCGGTGTTGGAGCCCAGGGGCAGGTGGAAAAGCAGAGGAACACAATGTAGGCCGAAGCCTGAGAAAGTCGAAAGGGAACCTTTAACCCCCCCCCCAAGGCGTTTGTAGCTGAAAGAGCCAGCTTGTGCAGCACAAAAGATGCAAAAGGAAAAGGTGGCTCTTTTCATCATGCTCCTTGCAAACACAGAACTAAACACTTTTAAAATGTGTCCCCTGAAGCCGTGAAACCGTCCCGGAGGTGGGACTTTCCTTCGTAATATGACGCAGCACAGCCATCATTACTACCTCCCCGCCGCCGTGCCCCGGCTCCTCAGCGTTGTTTGATTCCGTCCCGGAGCCTGCGCTGTTATGTTATCCCGTGGCCAGGCACACTTAGCGCTGCCCATCTTCTGACATCATTTGGTGTCAGGCTGGCTGCGCCTGTGCGGCCGCGCTGGCCGAGAGCCCGCCTCGCAGTGTCTTCTGATGTAATCCCACTGGGGGCCTGGGATCCATGGCCATGCGCAGTGCATATCCTCGCCTCTCACTCCCCTCCCTACGGCTTCTTTTTCAGACTGTGCGGTGTCACGGCCGTGGCATGCTATTAGGGACCAGCTGACACCGAACAGTCTGAAGAAGCCATAGGGAGATGAGTGAGAGGTGGAGGTTCAGATATGCACTGCGCATGTCCATAGATCCCAGGCCCCCAGTGGGATTAAATCAGAAGACACTGCGAGGCGGGCTCTCGGCCAGCGTGGCCGCACAGGCGCAGCCAGCCTGACACCAAATGATGCCAGAAGACGGGCAGCGCTAAGTGTGCCTGGCCACGGGATAACATAACAGCGCAGGCTCCGGGACGGAATCAAACAACGCTGAGGAGCCGGGGCGCGGCGCCGGGGGGGTAGGAATGACGGCTGTGCTGCGTCATATTACGAAGGAAAGTCCCACCTCCGGGACGGTTTTACGGTATCAGTGGACACATTTTATAAGTGTTAAGTTTTGCGTGTGCAAGGAGCAAAACCAAAATAGCTACCTTTTTCCTTGTGCAGCATTACTGCTGCACAAGGTGGCTCTTTCAGTAACAAACGCCTTGGGGGGGGGGGGACAGATTCCCTTACATTTCAGTTGTTGTGTCAGCGTGGCGGTCGCATGACACATTGCCGGCTACACAGCTGGGGATCAGCTGACGTTACTGAAACCCAATAACACTGGGTCGTATGTTTTGACTGTGCAGACGGCACATCTGAGCCTCAACTGGCGGTGTTGGAGCCCAGGAATTTAAGTTCAGGTGGTAGAAAGATGAACACAACAGGAGACCTGGATAACGTATACAGTGACCTAATTATTTAATCAGGAGGAGGAGTGGCAAATTCCTGCGAGATCCAGGCCTTGTTCATTTTCAGGAAAGTAAGCCGGTCAACGTTATCGGAGGATAGTCGCATGCGACGGTCAGTTAGTACACCACCTGCAGCACTAAAGACACGTTCCGATAATACACTGGCCGCAGGGCAAGACAGCACCTCCAATGCATACTGGCTTAGCTCTGGCCATGTATCCAGCTTTGAGACCCAAAACTTGAAAGGGGAAGAGCCGTCTGGGAGTACAGCAAGAGGGCAAGACATGTAGTCTGTCACCATCTGACGGAACCGTTGCCTCCTGCTGACTGGAGCCGTCTGTGATGGTGTAGACTTTTGTGGCGGGCACAGAAAACTGTGCCACAGTTCGGCCATACTGGTCTTGCCTTGGGCAGAGGCACTGCTTCTGCTCCCTCTTTGTGCAGAGCCTCCACCACTGCCTGGACGCACTGAGCTGCTTTGGAATGCACTAGCAGCACTTCTCTCAGTTGGAATGGAGAAGATGATGGAACTGACCAGTGTGTCTTGGTACTCCCGCATTTTTCGCTCCCGGTTCAACGGTGTGATGAGGCTTTCTACGTTGTCCCGGTAGCGAGGATCGAGGAGGGTGAACACCCAATAATCAGACATGTTGAGAATGTGGTCGATGCGGCGGTCGTTTCTCAGGCACTGCAGCATGTAATCCACCATGTGCTGCAGACTGCCAACTGCCCAAGAAACGCTGTCCCCAGCTGGAGGCGTGATCTCTGCCCGCTCGTCATCACCCCACCCTCGCTGTACACACTGAGTACTGGACAATTCGGGAACTCCCTCCTCTGGACGGATGTCTTCCTCCTCCATTGACTCCTCCTCATCCTCCTCACAAACTGTCCCCTGCCTACGCGTTTGTGAGGAACCACGTGGCGCTGACTGTCCAGAAGATGATGGAAGTGGTGAATCCTCATCCTCCACCTCTTCCACAACATCATCCCTTAGCGCTTGCAGGGATTTTTCAAGCAGGCAGATAAGGGGGACAGTCATGCTGACTAGTGCATCATCTGCACTCGCCATCCGCGTGGAATAATCAAAGGGACGCAAAACCTGGCAGACATCCTTCATAGTGGCCCACTCTGTGGTTGTGAAGTCTGTACGGCGCTGACTGCGACTTTTTTGCGCCTGATACAGCTGGTACTCCATTACAGCTTGCTGCTGCTCACACAACCGCTCCAACATATGTAACGTGGAATTCCACCTGGTAGGTAGGTCACATATGATGCGATGTTCCGGCAGGCGGTGTCGGCGCTGCAGAGCCGCAATGCGCGCTTTTGCCGTGCTGGAACGCCGCAAGTGAGCACACTCTAGGCGGACCTTGTGCAGCAGTGCATCAAGATCCGGATAGTCCCTCAAAAAACTCTGCACGACCAAATTGAGCACATGTGCCAGACATGGGATGTGAGTGAGGTTGCCGAGGCCCAGGGCTGCCACCAGATTTCGGCCATTATCACACACTACCATGCCTGGCTGGAGATTCGCTGGCTCAAACCACACATCGCTCTCCTGCTTGATGGCATTCCAGAGCTCCTGCGCTGTGTGGCTACGATTCCCCAAAAAAATTAATTTCAAGACGGCCTGTTGACGTTTGGCCACGGCTGTGCTCATGTCGGTCGTAACAGGTACACGTTCATCACGGGTCCATGTGGAGGTGGACTGTGACAGCTCCTGCAGCGATGATTCTGAGGAACTGGTGTAAGAGGAGGAGTCAATGCGTACAGAATGGATTCCTGCAATCCTTGGAGTGGGCAGGACACGTCCTGCGCCACTCGCACGGTCTGTACCCGGCTCAACGACATTAACCCAATGGGCAGTGAGGGAAAGGTATCGCCCCTGTCCATGTTGACTGGTCCACGCATCGGTGGTGAGGTGGACCTTGCTACTGACGGCGTTCAGTAGCGCGTGTTTTATGTGTCCCTCCACATGCTTGTACAGGGCAGGGACGGCTTGCCTGCTGAAGTAAAAGCGGCTGGGCACACTGTACTGTGGGACTGCCAATGACATCAAGTCACGGAAGCTGTCAGTCTCCACCAGCCTGAATGACAGCATTTCCAGTGACAGAAGTTTGGCAATGCCTGCAGTCAGAGCCTGTGCTCGTGGGTGGTTTGACGAGAAAGGCCGCCTTTTCTCCCATGCCTGTACTACCGATGGCTGTAGACTGGGCTGGGAGTGTGTGGTTGACTGGGAAAGTGGTGCTGCGGGTGGAATGACAGCGGGTCTCTGGACAACAGGGCCAGAGGTTCTTCCACGGCGATCCTGGGAGGAAGCCGAACCAGCTGCGTGTGAGCTAGAGGAAGAGGCAACACGAGCTGAAGAGGTGGTAGCTGCCGCTGTTGGTTGGCCTAGCTCTTCAGTGTGTTTGTCTAACTCCGCCGGGTGCCTGTTGCGCACATGTTTCCACATGTTGGAGGTATTGAGGTTGGCGACTTTTTGACCTCTTTTGATTTTTTGATGACACACCTTGCATCTGACATAGCAAATGTCATCTGCAACTGTGTCAAAAAAGGACCAGGCACTGCAAGTCTTGGGAGCCCCCCTTTTGACTTTTGGAAGAGACATGCTCCTTACGGGTGCCAAAGCGGAGGCTGCAGGATCCGCAGTCTTCCCCCTCCCTCTCCCTCTTTGGGCCGTACGGGGAATCTCTTCCTCAGAGCTGCTCCCACCACCTTCCTGTCCCTGACGCCAAGATGGGTCGAGGACCTCATCATCTACACTACCCTCTGCCCCCAACTGCTCCTCCTGGGTAGTCTCAGCAGCAGAGCACGCACCAGTAAGTGGCACCTGAGTGTCATCATCAGCTGATGCGGCCTGCGAGGTGGTGACCGGAGCCACTGGCCCACCCGCCTCTTCAGAGGAAGACAGAAAAAGCTGTTGGGCATCACTGCACCCTGCCTCTTCTTCCATTTCTCCAATGCTGCTTGGCTGGCCCCCTGTTTCCAAGCCAAGAGATGATTCAGAGAACAGAAGTAGAGACGGCTCCTGTCCTGGGATCTCTGTCTGCCTGGGCAATTTTGCAGGTGGTGAAGAGACAGATGGCTGCTCTCCAGTGCTCTGTGTCTGAGAGGATGTGGCACTAATGGAAGTTGATGCATTAGCTGCCATCCATCCCACAACGGCTTCAATTTGGTCTTCACGCAGCAGCGGTGTACGGCGCTCGGCGACAAAGCTGCGCATGAACGACTGTTCCCTTGTGAAAGTGGGTGCTGATGACTCACCGGTGCCCGCAGCAGGCACAGAATCCCCACGTCCCCTCCCTGCTCCGCGCCCACGCCCACGCCCACGTGCCTTACTCACTGCCTTCTTCATCTTGGTTGACTGATAAAGATAAGCAGAAAAGTACTAACGGCTTTGTGTGCTTATTCCTGAGCAACTACTCCTAACAGGTATAAGACACACTAATTTTCTTAAGTGTGGACTAGACTTGAATATGAGCTAATGTGGCCTACACAAATGTAAAGTGGTGTGTAACTGGTGTGTTTGGTGAACTTTATTATTTATTTATTTTTTTGGGGCTGAACTGACAACGGATAGAGCTGCAATCACACGGAGACCGTGCAGACAGCCGTAAACGGCGCTGCAAGGCCCAAAAACCCTCCTCTACTTTATCCTATGTAGTGTTTTTCCACAAATTAGCTGGAGACGGGTGGAAAGACACTAATAGGATTTTTTAAAATAAATTAGCAGCAGACTACACTACTTTGAAAAAAAAGAAAATTGATTTGGCGGTATGACGCAGTGAAAAACCCTGAGCTGCAGACAACCAGGCTACGGCTGCTCACAGACTACAGGGCGAGCTGCAGTCACACGGAGACCGTGCAGACAGCCGTAAACGGCGCTGCAAGGCCCAAAAACCCTCCTCTACTTTATCCTATGTAGTGTTTTTCCACAAATTAGCTGGAGACGGGTGGAAAGACACTAATAGGATTTTTTAAAATTAATTAGCAGCAGACTACACTACTTTGAAAAAAAAGAAATTTGATTTGGCGGTATGACGCAGTGAAAAACCCTGAGCTGCAGACAACCAGGCTACGGCTGCTCACAGACTACAGGGCGAGCTGCAGTCACACGGAGACCGTGCAGACAGCCGTAAACGGCGCTGCAAGGCCCAAAAACCCTCCTCTACTTTATCCTATGTAGTGTTTTTCCACAAATTAGCTGGAGACGGGTGGAAAGACACTAATAGGATTTTTTAAAATAAATTAGCAGCAGACTACACTACTTTCAAAAAAAAAGAAAATTGATTTGGCGGTATGACGCAGTGAAAAACCCTGAGCTGCAGACAACCAGGCTACGGCTGCTCACAGACTACAGGGCGAGCTGCAGTCACACGGAGACCGTGCAGACAGCCGTAAACGGCGCTGCAAGGCCCAAAAACCCTCCTCTACTTTATCCTATGTAGTGTTTTTCCACAAATTAGCTGGAGACGGGTGGAAAGACACTAATAGGAATTTTTGGAAAAAATGTGCAGCAGCCTGCACTACTTCAAAAAAAAAAAAAAAAAGGACAGTATGAGGCAATGAACCACCCTCCCTGAACTGAATACAACCAGCTATGGATGGCCTATGTGGCTGCACTCAGACTAGAGAGTGGGCTGCACTCACACACACACACAGAGAGACCTTGCAGATCGCTGTGAAAACAGCGCTACAAGGCAAAAGGAAGGTGAATAGTAGGTGAACACAGCGGTTGCTAAATTAGCCTTTGGAAAGCACAAAGAAGCAAATCGCTATCTCTAAACTGTCCCTCAGTCAGCAAACAGCGTCCTGTCACTAACTGAATTCACAGCAGAGTGATCGCAAAATGGCGCCAGCGACTTTTAAACTGCATCATGACATCATTTCAGCAGCCAATCACAGCCTTGCCAGTAGTTTCATGCCCTCCATGCTAAACAGGATGTGCCCACACTTGGAATCTTTCTCATTGGCTGAATTTCTGAATTTTGAATCATTGAACTTCCGATTCCGGTATCCGATACGCGGCAAGTATCGGAATCCCGGTATCGGAATTCCGATACCGCAAGTATCGGCCGATACCCGATACTTGCGGTATCGGAATGCTCAACACTACTCATGACAACTAGTGACTGCCAAGCGCATGTTCAGGGGGTGAGAATAGGGCTGGGAAAGGAGGAGGTCTCGCCTGTAAAAATAAAAGTGGGTGTACACCCCACTGAGGTCCATTTTATAGTAGAAAAGTATCTACAGGGAGGGCCATTTATATGGATGCACCTGGGTGGGCCATGTATATGGATAAAACTAAATAAAATGTTTGTGGCACATTAATATATGGGTGGGGAAAAGCTTTTCAAGATGGGTGGTGACCGTGGCGGCCATCAAGTCGGCCATTTTGGATTGCATCTTTATAAATGGCCCACCCAGGTGTGTCCATATAAATGGCCCACCTTGCATAATCCATGCATATGATCAAGTTAACCCTTAAACAACTACTTTAAGAGGATCTGTCAGCACTCCTGAATGCTTGATTGTACAATTTTTGAGCATTTTCTTTTCTTAGTACGTTGTGTTTTGTTGTTCTTCTGTTTAAACCTCCTTGAAATGTATGATGAAAATTGGTATTGGGCATTACGAGTTGGAGGTGTGTCCCTAACTAGAGTCCGATGGTCCCAGCTTCAAAATTTGGATCTTGCCCCCCCCCCCCCCCTTCCCCCGTATTTCGGTCAGATGTAAGGACCATTGTAGTGTTCTAAATTGTGCAAGGACATACATGTTTCCCCCATTATGTAGTAATCCCACATTCTGGTATACATGTCCCCATGCTGGTATATATGTCCCCATCCTTTCATGCATTTCCCCATCCTGACAATATGTTCCTCATCTTGGTATATATGTCCCTATCCTTTCATGTCCCCCATCCTGGCAATATGTTCCTCATCCTGGTATATACAGTGAGTACGGAAAGTATTCAGACCCCTTTAAATTTTTCACTCTTTGTTTCATTGCAGCCATTTGGTAAATTCAAAAAAGTTCATTTTTTCTCATTAATGTACACTCTGCGCCCCATCTTGACTGAGAAAAAACAAAAATGTAGTAATTTTTGCAAATTTATTAAAAAAGAAAAACTGAAATATCACATGGTCATAAGTCTTCAGACCCTTTGCTCAGTATTGAGTAGAAGCCCCTTTTGAGCTAGTACAGCCATGAGTCTTCTTCGGAATGATACAACAAGTTTTTCACCCCTGGATTTGGGGATCCTCTGCCATCTTCCTTGCAGATCCTCTCCAGTTCCGTCAGGTTAGATGGTGAACCTTGGTGGACAGCCATTTTCAGGTCTCTCCAGAAATGGTCAATTGGGTTTAGGTCAGGGCTCTGGCTGGGCCAGTCAAGAATGGTCACAGCGTTGTTCTGAAGCCACTTCTTTGTTATTTTAGCTGTGTGCTTAGGGTCATTGTCTTGTTGGACGGTGAACCTTCAGCCAAGTCTGAGATCCAGAGCACTCTGGAAGAGGTTTTCATCCAGGATATCTCTGTACTTGGCTGCATTCATGTTTCCTTCAATAACAACCAGTCGTCCTGTCCCTGCAGCTGAAAAACACCCCCATAGCATGATGCTGCCACCACCATGTTTCACTGTTGGGATTGTATTGGGCAGGTGATGAGCGGTACCTAGTTTTCTCCACACATACCGCTTAGAATTATCACCAAAAAGGTCTATCTTCATCTCATCAGACCAGAGAATCTTATTTCTCATAGTCTGGGAGTCCTTCATGTGTTTTTTAGTAAACTCTATGCAGGCTTTTATACATCTTGCACTGAGGAGAGGCTTCCGTCGGGCCACTCTGCCATAAAGGCCTGACTGGTGGAGGGCTGCAGTGATAGTTGACTTGTGGAACTTTTTCCCATCTCCCTACTGCACCTCTGGAGCTCAGCCACAGTGATCTTGGGGTTCTTCTTTACCTCTCTCACCAAGGCTCTTCTCCCACGATTGCTCAGTTTGGCTGGACGGCCAGGTCTAGGAAGACTTCTGGTGGTCCCAAGCTTCTTCCATGTAAGGATTATGGAGGCCACTGTGCTCTTAGGAACCTTGAGTACTGCAGAAATTCTGTTGTAACCTTGGCCAGATCTGTGCCTTGCCACAATTCTGTCTCTGAGCTCCTTGGCCAGTTCCTTTGACCTCATGATTCTCATTTGGCCTGACATGCACTGTGAGCTGTGATGTCTTATATAGACAGGTGTGCGCCTTTCCAAATCAAGTCCTATCAGTTTAATTACACACAGCTGGACTCCAATGAAGGAGTAGAACCATCTCAAGGAGAATCACAAGGAAATGGACAGCATGTGACTTACATATGTGTCTGAGCAAAGGGTCTGAATACATATGACCATGTGATATTTTAGTTTTTCTTTTTTTAAAAAAATTGCAAAAATTTCTACATCTCTGGGTTTTTTCCAGTCAAGATGGGGTGCAGAGTGTACATTAATGAGAAAAAAAATGAACTTTTTTGAATTTACCAAATGGCTGCAATGAAACAAAGAGTGAAAAATTTAAAGGGGTATGAATAATTTCCGTACCCACTTTATGTCCTCCATCCTGGTATACATGTCCCCCATCCTAGTATATATGTTCTTCATCCTGGTATATATGTCCTCCATCCTGTTGTTGTGTTTTAATACATAAAAAAACCCATTATTCTCACCTTCGTCCCCTCCCACACCTCGTGACTTCCTCTTTTTTTATCTGACGCAGAAGTCCGCAATGTGCATGCGACAGGCCGAGCTAGAAGTCATGGCTGTGCGCCGCCATTGACTTGCATGCCAGTGCAATGCATTTCAGCTGGTTGTGCACCCTGGGACGCACATCCAGCTGAAGTATGACCTAGTGTTGGTGGGATACTTACTCCCTTGGGCACGCCCTATTGTCAAAAGAAGTGTTAACATCCAGTTGTCAATTTATTCCTACATTACCAGGAAGACTAACACAGGAAACACTCAATACACAGTTTTAAGAAAATATATTCAAGAATACAAGTATTTACTAAAACTGAAATCCCAGAAGAGAGCGGACCGGAATAGAAAATATATTGCTTTTCCGCATACTTTATTTATAGAAGTTGGAATTTATAGTGTGAAATATTTTTCTATCGTTTTTAATGAACTATTTCTTCATTTCCTCAAGGCTGCAGGAGACACTACAAATCATTTAAATAAAGTTTGGAAAAAGGTTTGTACATTGATGTAGTGTCGGTGCCCCCTGAGATCGTGTGTTTGTTTTACCTTTCGTCCTATAGTTCCTGTCTATATTGTCTGTAATTGCAGTTTATCCTCCCCCAATATGTAACCCTAAAATGTCTGTGTATGTAACCGCAACAGATTACAGATAGTGTAATAAAAGCGATACAAAATGTGTGACCTTTCATATATTTTTTTTATTTATTAAAATAGATCCAAAAGGTTCAAAATAATTTCTCTGGGTCACAGCTTTTTTTTAATGCAGCTGTCCCAATCCCTTATATAGCCATAAAGTAAAAAAGATAAAAATTTTGAATTCCAGTAGCCACCACTAGGTGGAGCCAATTTATCTAAAATATTACCCAGTATGCAGATAACACCTTAGCTCCCTCTAGTGGCAGCTGCCGGTAATCACATTTTTTTCTACAACTGTGTAGCTCATGTGGAGAATAAAAGTAACCGAGAAATATTATAAAATTGAATTAACATAATTTTTTTTACAATAAAAAAAAAAAATTACAAAAATATCAGCAATGAGGGTATTAATGCAAAGCTGCTGTCCAAAAACTTGAGGCAGTGTTTCCACGTGTAATATATTTCAATATCAGTCTGTTGTTGAATTTATTTTCCCGCCGTTAGGTGTATGCAGCAACTATGCAGACCTATGCGTCAGATGTATTCTTTTGCCCTAACCAACCTACAGATTATAGAAGAGGAGCAGATGTAAGGGAATCATAAAGAGCCTCAGGAACAGACTACACAAAGATCTCGCTTGTAGTCTGTTACCGCAGAGACGCATTGATCTGCATAGGAGCTGCGTGAAAGCAACAGTAGAAGGGGTTTCTGATATTAAAAAAAAAAAAAAATGAGCACATGCACTTTAAATAATGAAACCTGGGCACATTGATTAAAATGCTGCATAAATTCTGCTACACCTGAACGTCCCTCCAGCAGGATATTAAGATAATACGTTAATTGTATCGGATATAACCTGATTTCCGCTGTTTTGGATTTTAGCTCTCAGTCGTAGTTACCTGGGGCACTGTACAATTATTTTTTTTTCCATCCTCATTAAATCCTCTTATGCTCCATCAGCTTTATTCTCTTAAACTCCCCCAAGGCCGGAATAAATCAGCTTTAACTCGCTCTTTTTTTTTTTATCATCCATTGTAGAAAGGTTTTATTTATGTGCGGCCAGATTCTGCCTCGTCTGCCCACCTGCTTTGGTCCGTGAATCCCCCCTTAGGACATTTCCACCGATTTGTCAATTGTTCTTAGCTGGAGAAACCCCCAAAAAAGGGGTGTGTAGTGACTGGTAAAATCCAAATACATCAATGAATTCATACATTTCCAAGAGGAATAACTGAGGGACATGTAGTGTCAGTCCGATCCCAGTATAGTTTCCTGTAGAAAAAACGGATACATGTAGCAGAGCTGAATTTCATGCCCTGCTGGGATCCCCAGAGATCCTGGCACCAAGTGACTAAATTCTATAGCGTACCCATAGGAGAAATTAAGAATTATCGTGTCTGTTGCAATTACTGAGTTGTCCGTGTTATGTATGAAGGTTCCCATCCCTCCCTTCTAGAAGCCGCTCCCCATTCTGATATTGATGACCTATCCTAATGATGGAACATCAGTATCCTAGTAATGGACAATCCCTTTAACTTACAGCATGTGAGAGAAGTGCGAACAATAAATTCTGACTATCCACCGAAACATTCAGCTCTGCTACATTTATAATTGATTTTTTGTATTTGTGAACCCATCGTTTATCTTGTAGTCTTCTTGTGATTGGTCAGTGTGTGTCTTTGTATATTGTGTTATGTAATGTTTTATACATTGTGGCTGGTATAAATTGATGAAAAAGATGGAAGGTTATAAGAGTATAAGCAGAGAATATGCCATAAATAGGCGGATAAACAGCAAATATACTGTGACTCTTTTAGTTGTTTGATCCTTCTAGTTGTGTGATCCTTCTAGTTGTGTGATCCTTCTAGTTGTGTGATCCTTCTAGTTGAATGATCCTTTTAGCTGTGTGATCCTTCTAGTTGTGTGACCCTTCTAATTGTGTGCTCCTATTAGTTGTTCTAGTTGTGTGACCCTTCTAGTTGTGTGCTCCTATTAGTTGTTCTAGTTGTGTGACCCTTCTAGCTGTGTGATCCTTCTAGTTGTGTGACCCTTCTAATTGTGTGCTCCTATTAGTTGTTCTAGTTGTGTGACCCTTCTAGTTGTGTGACCCTTCTAATTGTTTGCTCCTATTAGTTGTTCTAGTTGTGTGACTCTTCTATCTGTGTGATCCTTCTAGTTGTGTGACCCTTCTAATTGTGTGATCCTATTAGTTGTTCTAGTTGTGTGACCCTTCTAGTTGTGTGACCCTTCTAATTGTATGCTCCTATTAGTTGTTCTAGTTGTGCGGCCCTTCTAGTTGTGTGACCCTTCTAATTGTGTGACCCTTCTAATTGTGTGCTCCTATTAGTTGTTCTAGTTGTGTGACCTTTCTAGTTGTGTGACTCTTCTAATTGTGTGCTCCTATTAGTTGTTCTAGTTGTGTGACCCTTCTAGTTGTGTGACCCTTCTAATTGTATGCTCCTATTAGTTGTTCTAGTTGTTTGACCCTTCTAGTTGTGTGTCCCTTCTAGTTGTGTGACCCTTCTAATTGTGTGCTCCTATTAGTTGTTCTAGTTGTGTGACCCTTCTAGTTGTGTGACCCTTTTAGTTGTGTGCTCCTTCTAGTTACGGTATCTGTTCCTTCTAGTTGTGTGACCCTGTTAATTGTGTGACTCTTCTAATTGTGTGCATTTTCTAGTTGTGGACTCTTCTATTTGTGTGCTTTTTTCAACATGATTTTCAATGAATATCCACACAGAGCATCTAACACAAAAAAGCCTAAGTATCATCTTGTCCACAGCCCTTAGGAGAAAGGGTCCTCCATTTCTTAATTTCATCCTTTTGCTATTGCTTGGTAAGATTGCCACCTGTGCTGTGCAGGGCTATCCTCATTGGAGGGTCTGCAGTGTTTGCTGGTGTATAATTGGCCCCCATTCGTTGAAGGGGAAACTAGGACGATGCCATCAAAACCCAGCACCATAATGTAGGGGCTTAGTCTCTTCTGACACTTTCTCTACATAAAGGAGACCAGCTATGAATATCTTGTGTCTATGGGGGAAACTATCGTGAGGGTCCACCCTCCAGTTGTAGAGAGCAGGTGGACTTCTACCCTCTTTAATTAAGGTGTACCTGTAATTTCTATACTTTTGTTAAGTTACAGAAACATGTCAGAAGTTTACGTAAGTTGGGATACAGATGTTGAGATGCCCGCTGATCATTGAAACTGAAAGGCGGAGCCACTCGGCTTCATGTTAGCACCCCCCAAAAAATGCAAACTTCAGCAGAAAATAATTTCCTACATGGTCAGCTCCAGGTGGAGGTTCTAAAGCCCCGATTTGGACTTGCTTCTGTCACGCCAGCCTCTGTCACCAGACAGCACCATATTCACTATGAGGGTGGCGCTGGTGGTTGAGATGTCACCAGCAATGGGGCAGTACCACACCCTTCTAAGACTCCCAGGGTACTTCTGGGTGTCGATTTTATTGTGCTTAGAGTTACCCCTGTGGTTTGGTGCCTTTTCCCAGTTCAGTTTATCCTGACTTTTAACCGTCTTGTTTTGCCAGCCATGTTTTTATCTGTAATAGCTAATAATTTTGACTTAGTCTTGACTCACTCTTCTTATTGACTGATCACCTGGTACCCGACTTTAGCTATTCCTTTGATTGCAGTTTTGCCTACTGATTTAGTCCCCGGTTTTGTCTCTTCTGATATTGACCCGGCTTTGCTGGACCATCCTTGCCTCAGGCTTGCTCCTCCTGCTAGCAGCTACTCTGTGGATACAATCCAAGGGCCTCCATTGTAAGTCCAGATCCCTGCATAAGGTTTAACGGGTGAAGGTTCTTCTCGGAGTGGCTTGCACAAAGTCTGCCAGAGTAACCTGTCTGAGCTGATAGCCTCTGATAGACTTTACAGGTTTCCTCTACAAGATCTACAGGCTGTGATATCACTGAGCCTTGGTTATCTTCCCAGTGCCTCTTTGGTCTCCATGGAGGTACCATTTTGTTTGTTTGGGTTTTCTGCAGTGAAAAAGCAAGAGTATATAATTCCCTGGTGAAAGAACCCTGAGGAATAATTCCAGGCCTGTGGTGGGGTACGTCATTTTTTCATAGCTGCCCCTTCTAATAATGGAGCACTACCAGTCGGCTCTCGAATATTCTGGCAAGTTGCACCAATAGCAAAAGTTTTCATATGGTTGTGAAAGCTCATTTGGCTGCACGACAGAGGACAACTGGTTCACAGGTCTATTAAAAAAAACATTGAAGGTGAAACAAAAACCAGGTACTACTGTCATGGACGTCAGAACTGGGCACCATAATTAAAGAACCCATATCTTCCACACACACCACTGACCGACGGTAAACCATTGACTCAAGAAGGCGAAAACGTTAAGTTTTTTTTCTTCATTTGTCATATGCAATTACAGTATATCACAAAAGTGAGTACACCCCTCATATTTTTAAAATTATTTTATTATATCTTTTCATGGGACATCATCGAAGATCTGACACATTGATACAATGTAAAGTAGTCATTGTACAGCTTGTATAACAGTGTAGATTTGGTTCCCTCTAAATAACTCAACACACAGCAATTAATGTCTAAACCGCTGTCAACAAAGTGAAAATGGCCAGATTGTTCCCAAAGTGTGAATATTTTTTGTGGCCACCATTATTTTCAAGCACTGCCTTAACTGTGTTGGGCATGGAGTTTACTAGGGCCTCACAGGTTCTGGAATCCTTTTCCACTTGTCGATGACAACATCACGGAGATGGTGGATGTTGGACACCTTGCGCTTCTCCACCTCCCATTTGAAGATGCCCCACAAATGCTTAATAAGGTTTAGGTCTGGAGACATGCTTGGCCAGTCCAGTACCTTCATCTTCAGTTTCTTTACAAGGCAGTGGTTGTCTTGGAGGTGTGTTTGGGGTCGTTATCATGTTGGAATACTGCCCTGCGGCTCAGTTTCTGAAGGGAGGAGATCATGCTCTGCTTCAGTATATCACAGTGCATGTTGGCATTCATGGTTCCCTTAATGAACTGTAGCTTCTCCCAGCCGGCAGCGCTCAGGCAGCCCCAAACCATGACACTCCCACCACCATGCTAAACTGTAGGCAAGACACATTTGTCTTTGTGCTCCTCAGCTGGTTGCCGCCACACACACTTGTCACCATCTGAATCAGATAAGTTTGTCTTGGTCTCATCGGACCACAGGACATGGTACCAGTAATCCATGTCCTTAGTCTGCTTGTCTTCAGCAAAGTGTTTGCGGGCTTTCTTGCGCATCATCTTTAGAAGAGACTTCCTTCTAGGATGACAGCCATGCAGACCAATTTAATGCAGTGTTTGGTGTATGGTCTGAGCACTGATAGGCTGACACTGCACCACTGTAGCCTCTATAGCAATGCTGGCAGCACTCATACGTCTGTTGTGAAAAGACAACCTCTGGTTGTGACGTTGAGCACGTGCACTCAACTCCTTTGGTCGACCATGGCGAGGCCAGTTCTGAATGGAACCCGTCTTGTTAATCCACTGTATGGTTTTGGCCACCATGCTACAACTCAGTTTCAGGGTGTTTTCTTATAGCCTCGACCATCTTTATGTAGAGCAACGATTCATTTTTTGAGATCCTCAGGCAGTTCTTTGCCATGAGGAGCCATGTTGATTTCCAGTGACCGGTATGAGACAGTGTGAGAGCGATAATGCCAAATGTTACACAGCTGCTCCCCATTCACACCTGAGACCTTGTAACACTAATATGAGTCACATGACACCGGGTAGGGAAAATAGCTAATTGGTCACAATTTGCCCATTTTCACTTAGGGATGCACTCACTTTTGTTGCCAGCGGTTTAGGCATTAATGGCTGTGTAAAGTGTCAGATCTTCAGTGTTATCCCATGAAAAGATAATAATAAAATATTTGCAAAAATGTCAGGGGTGTACTCACTTTTTTTATATACTGTCTGTCCTTGGATGATATATTTTGTATGAAGAAATTCATGAATTTTCCCAAGAATAATTTTAATTTTTAGCGTTTGCACTCCCTGTATGTATATTTTTTGCAATGTATTTAAAATCTCTTCAAGGATTTATTGAATATACGGTAATTGTCAATGCAGAAAATATTTCACCTCTAGAAATTCTAGATAAACGTGAAAAGCTTCCATGTAAGTAATTACAGCAGTCATGTGACCTGTCAGGAAAGTCTGTACTGTAAAATATGTTCCGTTACACCGGGCCCGGTACGAGCAGAAATCTCATTTCCTGTCTAATAAAACTTGGTAATAATTACGAAAAGGGAAGACAGTGGTAACACATCGGCCAAATAAAAGCTTCAATGTCAGGGTAATTTACACATCATTGATAATGTCCCTATCTTATTATAGCAGCTAGCAGCAGTGTTATGGCAGTGCAGCCACTGAAGCCGGCGGGACAATTACTGGATTGTACGCTGTCTCACAGTGTCTCTCCTAAGGACTGATCCAGGAACATTCACGTATAATCACACTGATACAAAACAAGTAGGAAAACCTGTTGTGTCCATTGTTCCACTGTACCAGACAAACATGGGACGGTGAGATTGAGAGATGGTAGTTGGGGAAAGGCATGTTCTATGCATGTCAAGTCAAGAGTGAGGAAGACGGGACCACATGCAATGGAACTCGTTAAGGACCAAAGGATTTGGATGTACACATGGCACTGATGGTAAAATAAGCCGGTGGACTAGCTTCCCGGGAGTGGAAGATGAAAGATAACCACAAGTCCCAATATTGGATGGAAAGACAAAGAAATATGACCATAATTCCCAATACTGGAAGAGAAAATGGAGCTACATAACTATGATTCCCAATACTGGACCTGGATGGGAAGATGAAGGATGACCATGAATCCTAATACTGGATTGGAAGATGAAGAAAAATGACTAAAGGTCCTAACACAGGATGGGAAGAAGAAAGATGAACACAAGTCTAAAAACTGGATGTCTATTTTGATATAAAGTCATCTTGTCTAATCACGTAGTAGAATTGTGCCACATCGCATCACATTGCTAACCCTCTGACTGGAAGGAAAGATGAAGACCCAAAACCATGAGTTCAAATACTGAATGGGAACATGGAGAAAAATGACTAAAGGTCCCAATACTGGATCGGAAGAAGAAAAATGAACACAAGTCCCAATACTGAAAGGAAAGATGACGGTTCAGAACCATGAATTCTAATACTGGTTGATAAGATGAAGAAAAATGATTGAAAGTCTTAATACTGGATTGGAAGATGAAGAAAGATGACCATGAATCCCAATACTAGATGAGAAAATTAAGAAAGATGACCATGAGTCCCAATACTGGATGAGAAGAGGGAGAAAGGTGACCACATGTCCAAAAACTGGATGGGAAGATGGAGAAAGATGACTGTGAGTCTTAATACTGGATGAAGATGAGAAACTGGGAACAAAAAAGCACAATAGGGTCTTATCCGATGACAGTGGGGTGTCAAAGGAGATGGATCCACTCACCTGGTATAGTTGCTCAAATGCAACGTGTAATGGGCATGTAAATCAGCTGCTGCAAGGATACCGGTCGTGGGCTAGGAGGAAAAACCGCTTTTCCTTATACTGGATGGGAAGATGAGGTAAGATGACCACAAGTCCAAAAACTAGACGTCTATTTTGATATAAAGTCCTATTGTCTAATCACATGTTCAAAATGTGCTCACATTGCCAACCCTTGCTAATATAGCAGCAATGTATATCATTATTTACGACATCCAATTATTGAAATTTTAAATGAATGTACAGTATATTAGAGTACTAAGCTTTTTTTTTTCCATATGTCATTTTCAACCGATTTTTGGACAACCCTCTTAGAGCTGTTGGCAGGTACATTAGGCGTTGCTTTAAGGCTACGTTCACATTTGCGTTGTTGGGCGCAGCGTCGGCGACGCAACGCAAAACGCATGCACAACGCAGTGTTTTGTGACGCATGCGTCCAACGTTACAAAAATTGACACTTCACTTTTTTTTTTTCAAAAGACGCATGCGTTGAACAACGCAGGACGACGCAGGCACTTGCGCCCTATGCGTTTTCTATAGACACTAATGTTTTTTTTTTGCACATTTACGACGCAAGTGCGACGCATGCGTTTTTTTTTAAAATTAGGACGCAGGAAAACTGCAACCTGTAGCGTCCCCTGCTCCCTGTCTTGTGCGTCTATATGACGCATGCGTCGTAAAACGCTAGAAAACGCATACCGACGCATGTCCATGTGCCCCCCATGTTAAAGATAGGGGCGCATGACACATGCGTCGGTATGCGCCCAACAACGCAAATGTGAACGTAGCCTAAGAAAGTGCGACTTGTGCAACTCTGAAATGACTTCAGAGAAGCCAATACTGGTGTGTATGATTTGGAAATATTAATACGTTTTTCAGATTATCCTAATTAAATGAAATGAAGAACACAAATGATGAAATGTTGGAATTCCCTTTAAGCTTCGCAGCTGCTATTCCACAAATTAGATTAGAATCCTGTTCGTTGTTCGGGACCTCTCTGACAACCCTCTGCCTGTTCATCTGTGAGCAGTTGGCAGGGCTCAAGTCTTCAAGCTGTTATTTTTGCAACAGTGAACACTGATTACCTTGTGAACGGCCTATCCGAGCCGTCACCAACCGGTTTGTCTGCACCATTTGGCCTGAATGTTTTATTTCTGGCAGGGACTTTTTGCATCAAAATGTAATCCATTGTAACCAGACGGAAAAAAAATAGATGAAATGTTTAGGCTTTGGCCAAGGATAGGTAAGTCTAATAGTTAGGGTCCCATCAATGAAAGGTTGTCTTGTCACGGCTGGTGAGCACACAAGAATTGGCCAATTGGTGCGCTAAGTATCTTCATTTTATGAGTACAGTCTAAATGGCAGTAATGCGGTATATAAGTATAGTATATATGGCAGTAAAACAGTATGCAATCATGGCAGAAAGTGTTGGCACCTTGGAAATTTTACGAGAAACTGAAGTATTTCTCCCAGATAATTACTGCAATTACACATGTTACACCCAACAGTGGTGCATGTGGATTTGTGGACCCACTGTGCCATAAGACCGTGTGTGCCTAGGAAGCGGTGTAGCTAAGCAGCTACCTGGTGTTCACTGGAGCTCCTGATGGTGCAAACAGACTGGGCAGCAGGTAGCCGCCAGGTACCACTCCTAGGCTGATCATGGTACTGCAGCTGCAGGTCCACTGACACGGACTAAAGCTAGTTTAAGACACCCTGGTCTAGGATACTGGATCAGGGACTGGCCGTACACGGACCGGGGACAATGTTCAGGAACTGGTCGCACTGGCATCAGGGGACTTAGTAAACAAGACACTGGCCGCACCGGGACCAGGGGACTTCGGATTCAGGACTGGCCTCACCAGGACCAAGGGACAATGTCCAGGCACTGGCCGCACCGGCACCAGGGGACTTCGGATACAAGACTGGACATATCAGGACCAGGGATTCAGGTTCAGGACACTGACCGCATTGGGACCAGGGGACCTCACAACTGCATCAGTAGAACACCAACTACCTAATGACTCAACTCATTGCTTGGCAACTCCCTAAGGGAGAGGGAGTCTTTTATAGAGGATTACTCCCAGCAATTTTGCAGCTGTCGGACGGGAATCTAACACAGACTCTTCACAACTTGCAGCACAAACTTTCCCACCGAACCGAAGCCTCCACTTGTCACGGATACAGTCACAGTCATCTGTGGAAAGGGAATACTCCCGCCAAGGGCGGCCTCTCCCACTAGCCCAAGGTTTTGGATTTTTTTTTTTTTAAACTTCACTGAACGAAGACTGTCAGGATGTTCCGTACAACTGCAGCAATACTGCAATCCCATTTCACGACTAAGTTCCGGCTTCTGATCAGTCTGCCAAACACGGTCGACCTTCACGGATTCTTCATGTGTAGCTGCCTCAACAGGCTGGGGAACAGGTGGTCTTTGAAAGGATATAGCCAGACATGCCGGTCTGCTTCTGGATGCTGGGAAGGAAAGTTTTTGCAGAAGATTCTGGGTTCGGTTCATCGAAGACCATACAGAAGGCCACCAGGAAGGCCCGCAGGTCCGAGATGGTAGGAGACCCTTTTTCTATAAGGGGATAAGCCATGCCAGGATATTTCCTGTTAGGTAGGATATCCGGAATCCCACCTTGACCCAATCAGAGGAAAAGTGCTGACTGAAAACTGCATAGTGCCGCATGCACTGCTCCAGGAACCCACGGCACTGCTTTGGCTCCCCATTGTACTGAGGCAGATCAGACAGGACAAGTTCCATTCCAGGAGCACAAGTTTCAAGTTGTCCAAACTTCACGGCTTCCAATCGGACGCAGCTGCCAACACAGCTTTGAGCGCAGAGAGAACTGGGGATCAGCGGGGCCCATGACCAAGCAAACTGTTACACCCATTGATGGTGCACCTGCCAGAAGACCGGGCCTGCCTAGGAAGGTGTGTAGCTAAGCAGCTACTTGGTATTCACTGGAGCTCCTGATGGTGGAGACAGACTGGGCTGCAAGTAGCCACCAGGTACACTCCTAGGCAGATCCCAGTACTGCAGCTGCTTGCTGACACAGACTAGAGCTATGTTCAGACACATCAATGTAGGAAACTAGATTAGGGACTGGCAGCACACGAACCAGGGGACAATGTTCAGACACTGGCCGCACGGGGACCAGGGGACTTCAGGAACAGGTCACTGGCCGCATCGGGACCAAGGGACTTCAGACTCAGGACTGGCCGCACTAATGCCAGGGGACAACGTTCAGGTAATGCTGCATCGGAACCAGGGGACTTCACATACAGTCTAGCTGCACCAGGACCAGGGAGACGTAGTCTTTTATATAGGATGACTGCCAGCAATTGGCTGGGAGTCAACTAGCAGGTGTAAACAATTATACTAAATGACTCTCGGCAACAAGATGATAGCATTTACTATTTGCGCACCCTGCCACTTTAACCCAGGATGGTGAGCGGACTGCAAAATATGCCTATCCTACTCTCCTCCACACTTATTCGTTCCTCACACAACCGCCTCCAAGATTTCTCCCGAATATCCCCCATCCTCTGGAATTCCATGCCTCAACACGTCCGACTATCCACCACCCACGGATCCTTCAGACGGAACCTGAAAACCCATCTCTTCAAGAAAGCCTACAGCCTGCAATAACCATTCTGCCGCCTCACCATCGCCAGAGCCACCGCCTCACCATCGCCAGAGCTGCTGCATCTCCGACCTTCTGTCTCTTCCTCACTATCCCATAGAATGTAAGTCCGCAAGGACAGGGTCCTCTCCCCTCTGTACCAGTCTGTCACTGTAAACTTGTTTACTGTAAACGATATTTATAACCCTGTACGTAACCCCTTTCTCATGTACAGCACCATGGAATTAATGGTGCTATATAAATAAATAATAAATATGCCCTATGAGGAACGGTTAAAGGATCTGGGAAAGTTTAGCTTGCAAAAACAGAAGGCTAAGAGGAGACTTAATAGCTGTCTACACATATCTGAAGGGCTGTCCCAGTGTAGAGGGATCATCCTTATTCTCATTTGCGCATGGAAACACGAGAAGCAATGGAATGAAACTGAAAGGGTGAAGATACAGAGTAGATATTAGAAAAAACTTTTTGACAGTGAGGGTGATCAATGAGTGGAACAGGCTGCCACGAGAGGTGATGAGTCCTCCTTCAATGGAAGTCTTCAAACAGAGGCTGGACAGACATCTGTCTGAGATGGTTTAGTGACTCCTGCATTGAGGAGAGGGTTGGACACGATGACCCTGGAGGTCTCTTCCAACTATGACATGCTATGATTCTAACACAAAAACAAACAGAGAAAAAAAGGCAAACTGGACATCATTTTACACAAAACCCCACAAATGGGCCAGACAAAATTGTTGGCACCTTTACAATGTTATAGGTTTGTTTCAAGCATGTGATGCTTTCTCAAATTCACCTATGTAAAATAACAGGTGTGGGCAATATGAAAATCACACCTGAAACCCGATAAAAAGGGAGAAGATTACTCTACATTTGCATTGTGTGTCTGTCTGTGCCACATTAAGCATGGAGAACAGAAAGAATATACAGTCTATATGACAGCAATGTAGTATAATAGGATAGCCTATATGGCAGTAAGGCCGGTTTCACACGTCAGTGGCTCCGGTACGTGAGGTGACAGTTTCCTCACGTACCGGAGCCACTGACACACGTAGACCCATTAAAATCAATGCATCTGTGCAGATGTCATTGATTTTTTGCGGACCGTGTCTCCGTGTACCAAACACGGAGACATGTCAGTGTTCGTGGGAGCGCACGTATTACACGGACCCATTAAAGTCAATGGGTCCGTGTAAAACACGGACCGCACACGGACGTTCTCCGTTTGCAGTCCGTGTGCCGTGCAGGGGACAGCGCTACAGTAAGCGCTGTCCCCCCCACATGGTGCTGAAGCCGCGATTCATATCTTCTGTGCAGCAGCGTTTGCTGCATAGAAGATATGAATAATAGTGTTTAAAAGAAAGATCTATCTGTCCGCCGCCCTCCCACCCCCTGTGCGCCCCCCCCGCTGTTCTGAAAATACTCACCCGCTTCCCTCGTTGGCTGTCGCTGCTTCCTGGTCTGGCCCCATCTTCTCCTGTATGCGGTCACGTGGGGCCGGTCATTTACAGTCATGAATAGGCGGCTCCACCCCTATGGGAGGTGGAGCCGCCTATTCATGACTGTAAATGAGCGCCCCCACGTGACCGCATACAGTAGAAGGAGCGGGTCGGACAGGAAGGAGCGACAGCCAACGAGGGAGCGGGTGAGTATTTTCTGAACAGCGGGGGGGCGCACAGGGGTTGGGAGGGCGGCGGACAGATAGATCTTTCTTTTAAACACTATTATTCATATCTTCTATGCAGCAAACGCTGCTGCACAGAAGATATGAATCGCAGCTTCAGCACGATGCAGGGGACAGCGCTAAACTTTAGCGCTGTCTCCTGCACGCTCCGTGTGGTACCCACTCGGCACACGGGCGGCACACGTGTGCCGCACGTATGGCCTACGTGAGCTCACGGGCACACGGACACGGATAACTCCGGTACCGATTTTTTCCGGTACCGGAATTATCTGGACGTGTGAGACTGCCCTAATGCAGTATATACAAGTTCTTCTCACTGAATTAGAATATCATCAAAAAGTTTATTTATTTCAGTTCTTCAATACAAAAACTGAAACTCACATATTATATAGAGTCATTACAAAACAGAGTGATCTATTTCAAGTGTTTATTTCTGTTAATGTTGATGATTATGGCTTGCAGCCAATGAAAACCCAAAAGTCATTATCTCAGTAAATTAGAATTAGAACACCAGCTTGAAAAATGATTTTAAAATCTGAAATGTTGGCCTCCTGAAATGTATGTATGCACTCAATACTTGGTCAGGGCTCCTTTTGCATCAATTACTGCATCAATGCGGCGTGGCATGGAGGCGATCAGCCTGTGGCACTGCTGAGGGGTTATGGAAGCCCAGGTTGCTTTGATAGCAGCCTTCAGCTCGTCTGCATTGTTGGGTCTGGTGTCTCTCATCTTCCTCTTGACAATACCCCATATATGGTCTAAGGGGTTAAGCTCAGGCACGTTTGCTGCCAATCAAGCACAGAGATACTGTTGTTTGTAAACCAGGTATTGGTACTTTCGGCAGTGTGGACAGGAGCCAAGTCCTGCTGGAGAATGACATTTCCATCTCCAAAAAGCTTGTAGGCAGAGGGAAGCATGAAGTGCTCTAACATTTCCTGGTAGACGGGTGCGCTGAATTTGGTCAAGATGACACACAGTGGACCTACACCAGCAGATGACATGGCTCCCCAAACCATCACTGATTGTGGAGACTTCACACTAGACCTCCAGCAGCTTGGATTGTGGCCTCTCCACTTTTCCTCCAGACTCTGGGACCTTGGTTTCCAAATAAAATGCAAAATTTACTATCATCCGAAAATAACACCTTGGACCACTGAGCAACAGTCCAGTTCTTTTTCTTCTTGGCCCAGGTAAGACGCTTCTGGCGTTGTCTATCGGTCATGAGTGGCCTGACACAAGGACTGCGACACTTGTAGCCCATGTCCAGGATACATCTATGTGTGGTGGCTCTTGAAGCAATGACTCCAGCAGCAGTCCACTCCTTGTGAATCTCACCCACATTTTTGAATGGCCTTTTCTTAACAATCCTTCCAAGGCTGCGGTTATCCCTGTTGCTTGTTCACCTTTTTCTACCACAATTTTTCCTTCCACTCAACCTTCCATTAATACCTTGGATACAGCACTCTGTTAACAGCCGGCGTCTTTAGTAATGACCTTTTGTGGCTTACCCTCCTTGTGGAGTGTGTCAATGACAGCCTTCTGGACATCTGTCAAGTCAGCAGTCTTCCCCATGATTGTGGAGCTACTGAAACAGACTAAGGGGCCTTTCAAACGCTTAGGAAGCCTTTGCAGGTGTTTTTTGTTAATCATTCTAATTTACTGAGATAATGACTTTTGGATTTTCATTGGCTGTAAGCCATAATCATCAACATTAACAGAAATAAACACTTGAAATAGATCACTCTGTGTGTAATGACTCTATATAATATGAGTTTCACTTTTTGTATCAAAGAACTGAAATAAATTAGCTTTTTGATGCTATTCTAATTTAGTGAGAATGACTTGTATGTAGAGTCTATATGGCAGTAATGCGGTATATAAGTACAGTCTGTATGGGCGGTAATGCAGTATATAAGTATAAGCAGATGTTAGGGCTAGCAGAACGCACCAAATAATTATAAGGATGGTATAAGGTGCGTTCGCAGCCCGGGGTCCACCGTGCAGAGATGGAACCTGCTGCTGAGTAATGACAGACTATATGGCGGTATAATGTGGATACACACATGGGTTAGCTTTACCCGGTATGAAGGAAGTGAACCCTGTTGCGTCACAGGGCCGCGGTACCGCACAAAGAGCACAAGCAAGGAGTCACAGAACTCTGCCCCAAGACTCAGGGAAAGAGTTCCTCTAGACCTCTTGCGCTCGACATCGCTACTGGGGTGTCAGAGATTAATAGAACTAAAAATGTACTGCACAAGAGTGCATGCAGTGCCACTCTGGCGGACACCACTAACCACCCAGAGTTGGGCCAGGAAAGCGCTCTATTAGCACATGGCGGTCACTTCTATCAGACGCTGTATTGTATGCTAGCTGTGCGGGATAGCACTGTCTGGCGCTAGGTAGCTTCCACCATTCGCGAGCAGGCAACGACACTAGGGATGGGAATAATTCGGAGCTTTCATCTATCGACAGGCATACATACACACACACGATAATAAATTTACCTTAGCGCGGCCATGCGAACCTTTTATAGTGTAAGCTCTCCGGGACCTTCCTAGTGGTCCAATAGGAGCTGCTACAGGACCTGAGCATGTGACCCCCAACCTCCAATGAGAGGTTGTCCCTTGGGCATGCTCAGAAGAAGAAAAGCATGACTTAGTCCCAGGGATGCCTGTTCGCCGCTGATCAGTACTGGTTACAGTGGTTGAGCCTGGAAGGACAGCAGTAACCAGCCACACAGTATCAGCTTGAGCCAGACGCTGGGACCGACATCTCTGCCGAGCAGGCTCCACTGCAGCTGGAGGAGAATGGGAGACCGCAGCGGAGGTGGTTTGAGATTCCCCTGTGCAGAGGCGGGAACTCGACACCTAACAGCAGAGGCCAATAATGGTAACGTGCAGGACAGGAAAAAAAATTATGATGATGATAAATAGCAATATTTTATTGCTCTGCTCGAACAGTCATTTTGTTCTGATAGCCTTCCTTAAATACAACACACTAGAAATACAGAAAACACCTAAAATGGGGTCACAATGAGCACATATCCTGCTGTAAGGAAGTAACAGCAATAGTGCATATACGTAACATGGGGAACTTAGTAAACACTGTTTTTGATAAGAATTAAAAAAAAGCGTAAAAGCCGTCCCACCAGCCCCGAGGTTTCACTGCTCGTTACTTACTTACATTTTGTTTCTATGTTAGGTTTTGTCTGTTTAATGGCCGGTGTGGACATGCTCCTACATGTTGCATGTACAGTGGGCAAAAAAAGTATTTAGCCAGCCACCAATTGTGCAAGTTTTCCCACTTAAAAAGACGAGAGAGGCCTGTAATTGACATCATAGGTGGACCACAACTATGAGAGTCAAAATGAGAAAACAAATCCAGAAAATCACCTTGTCTGTTTTGGCAAGATTTATTTTGCAAATTATGGTGGAAAATAAGTATTTGGCCACCTAAAAACTTGCAAGATTTCTGGCTCTCACAGACCTGTAACTTCTTCTTTAAGAGGCTCCTCTGTCCTCCACTCGTTACCGGTAATAGATGATAAATAGATAATAGGTAGATAATAGATGATATATTGATAGATAATAGATAGCACCAGAGCATGGAGGATAACACCTTTTCTGAGGACGATCGCTCATCACTAATAGGTAGGTCTACTTTTCACACATGGTGCTCCATATGTGTCCACCACCATCGATGACAGAGCAACTGACGCTGCGGTGATGGAAATTGAAATGACACCTCCATCTTGTCAGGCGATGGATTCATAAATGCACCATCTGACTGCCGTATATTATATACTTATTATTAATTCTTCACAGTCAATTTCTTACAGGACAAATTATCCCTTCGGTTTTTCTGATTGCTGACAGCTTCAGCAGAAGATGATTAATTTACCAGAGGAGGAGGATGAATATATATATATATATATATATATATATATATATATATATATATATATATATATATACATATATACATATATATATATATATATATTTTTTTTATTTATTTATTTATTTTTTTATCTCGAACACAAACCTGAATAATATTCTGAAGCCTGGAAGATACCTCCCCCCCAAAGGGTTGGTGATAAATTGATAAGTACTGGGGGTCAACAATCCCGAGAGCGGGGCTCTGTGTACCCCAATTTAAGCACATGCGCAGAATCTATGGGATTGACAGACACATCCCCGTCAGTACCAACGGCAAAGAATGGAGCCGTATGGCGTGTTCCCTTTTAAAGGGGGATTCTAGAGCCCCAATCTCTTGATCGTTCCCGGCATCAGTGGAACATGATTATCAAATATTCGGGATTATTCAATGTCGTAGAGAAGATGCGTAGGAAGGAATTGTCTAATCTGTTTTTCTTTCAGGTTCTTGTTTTGTAGATTTCCAAAATGGGGTTCAAGGGGGTAATGTTCCTGGGGAGTACCAAGCCAAGCCTGGCATGTCAGAGCGAGGAGATTTATAAGCCATGTATGCGCCTCTGGGAAATTGAATATGCAAATTGTCACTTTGAAGAAAAAATTTGCATACAAACTGGGGTTCAAATGTTGTTTGGATGAAAGGAAACGTCCTGTATTTTTAGCTGCAGTGTGTGAGAATATAATCTGTCATCGGGGCGGAGGATTATACAGGTAACCGCTGACGGAGTCTGACTCTGGTGTGAAATCATATCGCTTTAGCTACTTTCGCCTTTACTCCAATTATTGCGGTGGCTTTCTGGCATCTGCCAAAATTCCTGTTTTTTATGAAAAATCAAATGTTGTAAAATCACAATAGTAAGTGGAGGAGGAACTGGAGCAGCCGTCCTTACCGGACGAGTTATATATTAAGATGTTTGTGCGACACATTGTAACTTCCAAAAAGTGACTTTACCACTCAAGACCCATTATATGTGCGGCGCTACTATTTTACGGTCTATCTATAAATCTGTCTCCAAATCAAAAAGTACAGCAGCAGAGTTATATGCAAATATTGGGTGCATAAAATATTCACAATGTTATTGTTATATAGATAAAATGAGGTACTTGGCTCACAAAATGGCCAATTTGTATGTGCCGCATGCTCTTTATATGAGGAGTGCAGATACACATCTCATGTCCCTTTAAGTAATTCATTCCTTTGTTTCTACCTTCTTTCCCTTTCCTTTCTTCATTCCTTCCCACCTTCTCTTCTTTCCTTCATTTTTTCCCTTACAATGTTTTTTCCCCTCTTTCCTTCCCTCCCTCTCCACTTTCTTCCTTTCATTTCCATCCTTTCTTCCCTTCCTTCCCTTATTCCTTCCCTCTTTCCTTTTCATCCCACTTTCTTCTCTTTTTTTATTCTGTGCTTCACTCCTTTTTCTTTCATTCCCTCCTTTCCTCCACCCTTCCTTTCTTCCCATCTTCCTTCCGTTCTTCCCTCATTCCTTGCTTCCTTTGCTTCCGTTTCTTTCCTAGTTTCTTCATTCCCTTTTTTCATCTCTCCCCTCTATCTTTCTTCCCTTTTTAATTCCGTCCTTCACTTCTTCTCTTCCTTCCTTCACTATTAAATACCTTTTCTCCTTCCTCACCACCTTTTTCCCCTCTATCCTCCACTTCCTTCCCTTATTCCTCCTTTTTCTCCTTCCTACCTTCCCTTTTTCCTTCTCTCCCCATTATCTTTCTTCCCTCTTTTATTCCTTTTTTTCTTGTATCCTTCCTTCCTTTTTTCCTTCATTCCCTCCTTTCCTCCACGTGCCCTTTCTCCTTTCTTTCCTTTATTCCTTCCTTTTTTACTTCCTTTTTCGCCTTTCTTCCTTTTCTCCTTCCTTCTGTTTTTCCTTCTGTCCTCATTATTTTTTATATCTCATTACCCTTTTTATTCTGTCTTTCCTTCCTTTTTTCCATCATTCCCTCCTTTCCTCCACCCGCCATTTCTCCCTTCCTTCCCTTATTCCTTCCTTTTCTCATTCCTTCTCTTTTTCCTTCTCTTCCCATTATCTTTCTTCCTTTTTTTATTCCATCCTTCCTTCCTTTTTTTCCATTATTCCCTCTTTTCCTCCACCTGCCCTTTCTTTCTTTCCATGCTTCCTTTTTTCCGGCATTCCCTCCTTTCCTCCACCCACCCTTTCTTACCTTTCTTTCTTCCTTCCTTCCTTCCTTCCTTCCTTCCTTCCTTCCTTCCTTCCTTCCTTCCTTCCTTCCTTCCTTCCTCATTCCCTACTTCCCTTCCATCAATTCCATCCTTCCTTCCCTCCCCTTCTTCCACCCCTCCCTCCTTTCTTTTCATATCTATCTTTCCATGTATGTGTTTTCTAATTATTTTTGTAGATATCCTAAATGTTTTAAGATTAAGCTTCTCATCTCACAATTTCTACATTGCAGATTGGGGTTTGGAACTCAAACATTGGCCTTAATATGACTGATGGCACGAAAGACAAATCCACAAATATAACGGACTCGCTAGCCAACCGGACACTTATAGTCACCACCATCTTGGTAAGTAAAAAAAATACTTTCTTCTGTCTTGGCCGAGATATTTAGATACAGGACTAAGACCGGAATATTAATCTTTGCCCCAAATGAAGGAAAACCTAGCTCTGACCCTCGTCTTCACCATGACGTAGTAGACAGTTAATAGCCTCAATCGATGGCGGAGGAGAACAGCGTCCTCCATATCCAGGGAAATCCAATTATAAACTAATAAAGATAATTACATTCATATCTGTTCCAGCGAATCATTGATCCAGTCCAATGACTGGAATTAATAAAATGAGGATTGACAGTTCCTTAAAGAATATTAAAAGCCATCAGTCACTATAGACCCATGTGAGCAGAGGACAATAATATTATTATTATTATTTATTGTTATAGCGCCATTTATTCCATGGCGCTTTACATGGGAGGAGGGGTATACATAATGAAAACAAGTACAATAATCTTAAACAATACAAGTCATAACTGGTAAAGGAGGAGAGAGGACCCTGCCCGCGAAGGCTCACAATCTACAAGGGATGGGTGAGGATACAATACGTGAGGGTAGAGCTGGTCATGCAGCGGTTTGGTTGATCGGTAATTACTGCAGGTTGTAGGTTTGTCGGAAGAGGTGGGTCTTCAGGTTCTTTTTGAAGGTTTCGATGGTAGGCGAGAGTCTGATGTGTTGTGGTAGAGGGTTCCAGAGTAGGGGTGATACGCGAGAGAAATCTTGTATACGATTGTGGGAAGAGGAGATAAGAGGGGAGTAGAGAAGGAGATCTTGTGAGGATCGGAGGTTGCGTGTAGGTAAGACGTGTAGGGAGACGAGGTCACAGATGTATGGAGGAGACAGGTTGTGGATGGCTTTGTACGTCATGGTTAGGGTTTTGTAGTGGAGTCTCTGTGCAATGGGGAGCCAGTGAAGGGATTGACAGAGGGGAGAGGCTGGGGAATAGCGGGGGGACAGGTGGATTAGTCGGGCAGCAGAGTTTAGAATAGATTGGAGGGATGCGAGAGTGTTAGAGGGGAGGCCACAGAGCACGAGGTTGCAGTAGTCAAGGCGAGAGATGATGAGGGCATGGACTAGGGTTTTTGCAGATTCTTGGTTGAGGAATGTACGGATTCGTGAAATATTTTTGAGTTGAAGTCAGCAGGAAGTGGAAAGGGCTTGGATATGTGGTTTGAAGGAGAGATTAGCGTCAAGGATTACCCCGAGGCAGCGAGCTTGTGGGACTGGGGAGAGTAGGCAGCCGTTTACTGTAATGGATAGGTTCGTTGGGGGGGTCGCGTGAGATGGGGAAAGATGATGAATTCTGTTTTGTCCATGTTAAGTTTCAGAAATCTAGCGGAGAAGAAGGATGAAATAGTGGGCAGACATTGAGGGATTCAGGTTAGTAGGGAGGTGATATCTGGTCCAGAGATGTAGATCTGTGTGTCATCAGCATAGAGGAGATACTGAAAACCATGAGATTCTATGAGCTGTCCCAGGCCAAAGGTGTAAATGGAGAAGAGCAGGGGCCCAAGGACTGAACCTTTTGGGACTCCGACAGATAGGGGGCGAGGTGAGGAGGTGGTGTGTGTGAGTGGGAGACGTCTGTTAGGTATGATGAGATCCAGGGTAGGGCCAAGTCTGTGATGCCAAGGGATGAGAGGGTCTGTAATAATAGGGAATGGTCCACTGTGTCAAAGGCAGCCGACAGGTCGAGGAGGAGGAGGACAGAGTAGTGTCGCTTGCTCTTGGCGGTTAAGAGGTCATTGGTGACCTTAGTTAGGGCAGTTTCAGTGGAATGGTGTGACCAGAAGCCAGATTGTAAGCGGTCAAAGAGGGAGCAAGAAGAGAGATGGGAGGACAGTTCAAGGTAGACGTGTTGTTCCAGTAGTTTGGAGGCATAAGGGAGAAGTGATATAGGGCGATAGCTAGATACAGAGGATGGGTCAAGAGAGGGCTTTTTGAGGATAGCTGTGATGGAGGCATGTTTAAAGCTTGAGGGGAAAACACCAGTTGTTAGTGATAGGTTGAAGAGATGGGTTAGGGTTGGGATGAAGACTGTGGTGAGGTTTGGGATGAAGTGGGATGGAGTGGGTCAAGTGCACAGGTGGTGAGATGCGATTTTGAGAGTAGAGTGGAGAGTTGATCTTCTGTAATGGTGGAGAAGTTGGTTTTGAAGGTGGAGGGCTGGGAAGTCGGGAGGAAGGGCTCTGGGGGTTGTTGACCAAAACTGTTTCAATCTTCTGCTTGAAAAATGAGGCAAAGTCTTCAGCTGATATAAGTGGGGAGGGAGGAGGTGCTGGGGGACGGAGGAGAGAATTGAAGGTGTTGAATAACTGTTTAGGGTTGTGAGACAGGGAGGATATGAGAGATGAGAAGTAGGTCTGTTTAGCTGTGGCGAGTGTGGTCTTGAAAGTAGTGAGGGACTGTTTGAATGCGATGAAGTGCTCATTGGAGTGGGATCTTTTCCATCTGCGCTCAGCAGCCCTGGAAGCTCGCCTCAGTTCTTTGGTCAGGCTGGTGTGCCAGGGTTGTCTGTTGATTTTGCGAGCTTTGGTATGTGTAAGTGGGGCAGCAGATTCCAAAGCTACAGCTATTGTGGTGTTATATAGAGTGGCAGCGTCATCCGCATTGTGTAAGGAACTTATGTCTGTGAGAGGTAGGAGGGATTCAGAGAATGAATGTAGGTCAAGATGTTTAAGATTTCTGCGAGGGTGTGAAAGTTTGTGGGGTGGGGATTGTAGACGTGGAGTGGAGAGGGAAGAGAATGTGAGAAGGTTGTGGTCAGAGAGAGGAAGAGGTGAGTTAGAGAGGTTAGATAGGGAGCACAGGCGGGTGAAGATGAGGTCCAGTGTGTGACCATCTGTGTGAGTGGCTGCAGAAGACCATTGAGTGAGGCCGAAAGAGGAAGTGAGAGAAGTTTAGTGGCAGCTGAGAGGGAAGTGTCAATGGGGATGTTGAAGTTGCCCATGATGATAGTGGGGATGTCCGCGGAAAGGAAATGAAGTAGCCAGGTGGTGAAGTGGTCAAAGAAGGTGGTGGCTGGCCCTGGGGGGCGGTAAATGACAGCCAGTTGGAGGTTGGAGGGGGAGTAGATGCGCATAGAGTGCACCTCAAAGGAAGGGAGGGTAACGGAGGGTGGCAGTGGGATTGGGGTGAAGGAGCAGTTATCTGACAGGAGAAAACCAACTCCTCCACCATGTTTGCTGCTGGGGCGGGGTGTGTGAGAAAGGTGGAAGCCACCGTAAGAGAGTGCAGCAGGGGAGGCTGTGTCAGAAGGGGTGAGCCAGGTTTCGGTGATGGCGAGGAATGAAAGTTTGGTAGTAACAAAAAGATCATGGATGTAGGAAAGCTTGTAGCAGACAGAGCGAGCGTTCCACAGAGCTCCTGTTAGTGGGACTGGGGAAGCGGGGGCTGGGCGAATGGGTATAAGGTTAGAGAAGTTACGGAAGTTTGTGATAGAGCATGGATGGGAGGTCCAGGATTTGGAGAGATATCACAAGCAGTGAGAAGGAGCAGAGAAAGTGTTAGCAGGTGGGAGCAGGAGAGGGCATGAGGTCGCTGTCTGTGTTTGGAGGCAGAGGATTGTATGTTAAGGAACAGTTCTGAGGAGGAGGTGAGATGGATGGGGAGGATTGAAGCAGAGATAAACAGTTCCTTACTTGGTGTGGGGATTAGGGGAGTTAGCAGAAAGTGAAGGATTATAGGGATGAAAGTGAAAACAAACAGAAACATTGTTTACAGTGACTTGCCAGTTACCTTCAGTTCCCTTCAGGTTCAATTCAGGTTTTAATTCTACTGTTATCTACACACTTTTAGGACACACTTCAAGGAATCACACTGCAGACTCAAGTCATTGCAGACTTGTGCTATGCAATATATGTAAAACTGAGTGCGTTCAGGTGTGAAGCAGAGAGGAGTGGTCTCTGCTCATCTTGGTCAGAGAATTAAGGGTGGACCAGATGCATACAATCAAGCCTGAGTAAACAAGGTCATAAATAACACTGTAAGCTGGGGTTAGCTGAAAGGCATACCATGAGAATGCTAGGAGCATAGGAAAGTCTGTGTGAAAAGCTGGTTGATGTACTATGTGCACTTCATAGACAGACAGCAGGAGAGCTGGGTGGATGAACATACCATGAGAATGCTAGGAGCAGAGGAAAGTCTGTGTGCAAAGCTAGAAAGATATGTTCACAGTATGGGCATAGCCATCAGGGCCTGAGGTTCAGTGGCTGGTGTGGGGTCCGGCAACTAAAGGAGACCCCATCTCCACTCAAAGATGAAGAGCAATTCGTAATGACCATGAATGATGAAAGACGAGAGTGAGAAGATGAATGTCGGTCACTATGAGATCAAAGAAATCAGGAAAAACATTAGAAATGAGTGCCAATAAAACCTTACAGGTCCCCATGGACCATAGAGACGTTTTGAATTTTTGTATATGACCACTTAGTTATTTATTAGGTCCATGGTCAAAATATGGTTCCAAACTTATTTAGATGAAGTAGACCCTTATGGTTTCAAATGATCATTTGACCAATCGTTATCTCGCCTAACTCCTCCATGTGCAGAAACGAAGCTCCTGGGTCTCTGAGAGAGCCGCTGTCAGACTTTTCTGGCAATAGCTGATCTCTGCACCCAACTAAAGGATAGGCCATTGAAATTCCGAGGGTCGGATCCTTTTTGGAGGTGGCCCGATAGACATAAGTTAGTCTGCCGATCACCTTGAAATCCATGTCTAAGTTTTATCGGAGCCCTAAAGCAAACACCTAGATCTTGAATAATTTATTTGATTATGTCTAGCAAGGCTAGAAAGGAGCATCTCCTCCAATTACCACTGCTTTACTTATTCTAGAACAGTTTTTCATTTTTTTCTGTGCCCCTCCATTCCAAAGTTATGCCCCCAAGAAATAAAAATGCATATTTTCACTTGATCCAACTGGGCTTAAACCACAGAACTTCTTTGTGGGCGTTTGCTTTTTCTCCTCTGATGCTGGCCAATCAAAACATGGCCGTGCACCCAGAGAGGTTCTGTGGAATACGCCCTTTTGGCTGAGTGGAACATTTTCACCTTTATTACCGGGGAACATAACTTTGGAAGAGGGGCACAGAAGAAAAATGAAAACTGTTCCAAAATCAGTAGAGCAGTGCCAATCGGAGGAGGTACAATTCAGTGAAAGGTGCTCTTTAAAGGGATTGACCTTGACTTCTAGGCTTGCCATCTCTCCTCAGTGGTATTTAGTGAAGTAGTAGTGTTATGGAAACTCTGCATTTGGATGTTATTTGGGCATTAAAAACTGTATTACTTGGACCCTGAATTTTATTGGCATATTTTGGCATTGTATGGTAGGTGATGAGCCATTTACTTTCCGATGGACCTTAGAGATATTCCAACTTTTGCTATATGACCTCTTGGTTGTTTCTCAAAATGTGGTTCCAAATTTATTTTTGGATTGTATTGGGTTCCTTGGTCTTCTTGTCTTCAGGTTGCCCACAATAGATGAAGTAGACACCTATGTTTTGGCCAAGAGCTATCTCTCCGTCTCCCCCATGCACAGGAATGCTAGGCTCAGCGTTGACCCACTGATAGAACCTCCACAGATCATCATAACTGGGAAAATTCCCCACTGGTTCTCCTCTGACTGAAAAACTATGGCCTTGAGGAGAAAATTGAGGCAGCATGTCAGACTTGTGATCTGTTGTTCTATTGAAAGTCTATGGTACTGAAGATACGAAGGTAGCCGAGTGCTGTGCTGCCTTCATCAGTGCCGCAGAGTTGAACAGAGAGGCAGGCACTTCATTCACCAGAGCCCCTGTTATGGTGATCGGAGGAGCGTCCCAGTATTGAGACTTCCACCAGTCTTGTTATCATCAGGATAGGTGAATGATGAAAACTTGTTTAGACTGGAATACCCCTTTAATCATATACCATTCCTGCTACCTGACATAACAGTGCCTCATATTTATCCTTGTAGGAGGATCCCTACGTCATGTACAAGAAGTCTGACAAGCCATTGTACGGAAATGACAGATTCGAGGGCTACTGCTTGGATTTACTCAAGGAACTCTCCAACATCCTGGGCTTTATATATGAAGTCAGACTAGTAGCAGACGGAAAATACGGGGCACAGAATGACAAAGGGGAGTGGAATGGAATGGTCCGAGAGCTCATTGATCATGTAAGACCTGACTCATGCCGAGAGGAGACTGTCATGTATTACTATCTCAATCCATCATTACAACCTCGTCGGGTTTGCCGGCGTGATCAATTCTCATTAAGTTTTCCATGTAATGTCTGCGGACTGGGAAAACTAAGTCCTCCAGTAAATACTACTCCAAAGAACTGCTTCAAAATAAAAAGGCCGTATATTTAATGACGGGGATATAGATGACACCCGGCTGACAATTGGCACCGTCATTCATCATCTGTATGACATCTTGTGCTGATGCTTCCAATATCAGAAGACCAGCTAGATTTTATGAGACTCGTTTCGTAGAGATACAGAGAGTGGCGGAGCATAATTTGGTCATGGTGGCACCTCGCCCGTAGGCTTACACGCTTCACCCGAGCAGACTGCTTCAAAGGAAGCTCTCAGGACTTGGCTGGGCCTGCTCGTTAGTCAGCAGGGTCCTGGGATTTTCTCTGTGATTGTGGATGGGTGGGCACTGTGCCAAGCAGCAGAAGAAACTGACTGGCAAAGTGATGATACCGCTACATGCACAGTCCTCACCCTCTGGCCCTACAGCCCGCAGCCGTCACAGAAGAGAAAGATAGACTGGTAACGAATATCTAGGTCATACGGCCGGTAGAGAGAAGGTACTGTATTGGCTAATGGATAATGAATCATGTATAAACCGATAGTTAGTAAATCACTGGATTAGGTAACTAACGGAGACTGGCAGCTCAGTTAACAAACCACTTGGACACCAGGGTTTTGAGATATTAAATAATGGACACTAGCAGCTGGGTTACTAAACTTCTGGACACCATGGACTAAGGCACAAAAACTATGGTCACCATCCGCTTGGTTACTAGATTTTATTTATTTTCTTGCTGATTGTGAACTACGGTAGAAATTTAAAGGGGTTTTCCCGTAAAAAAAAAAAAAAGTTCATTTTACTCAATAGATCTTGGAATAATAATAACTTTCACAATTGGATGTGCTTAAATAAAATGTTCCTGTGCTGAGATAATCTTATACATGTGCCCCTGCTGTGTACTGTGTAATGGCTGTGTTTGACTGTACAGGACCATGGTCTGATCATACCACAGCTCCTGGGCAGGGGAGGAAGCAAAAGAGTATACAGACATTACAGCAGGCGATCACAATGATTGTATTTGTGAGATATAACATTTCCCTGCCTGTTTTTAAACCATGTTTTACTTCAAAGAAAGAATCATTTGGATCCCATACTTTCCTGTCTGTACACTCTCTTTTGCTTCCCCCCCCCTGCCCAGGAGCTGTGGTATGATCAGACCATCAGACCTTATTCCTGTACGGTCAGACACAGCCATTACAAAGTACACAGTAGGAGAACATTTATAAGATTATCTCAGCACAGGAACATTTTATTTAAACACATCCAATTGTGGAAATTATTATTAATCCAAGATCTATTGATTAAAATAAACTTTTATTTTGGGTAAAATCCCTTTAAGCTAATGCACTACAGCTTCTAACCAGTGGGCTCTAGCATTATTTTCACTGTCTATCAGATCCGGCACTATAACAATGAATCTAATCAGTGCTAATCTAAATAAAGTTTAGTAAAAAATGTATTAAAAAAATCTGAGTTAAAAAAATAAAGACTGAAGAATGTTTTTCTTTACTGACAGAAAGCCGACCTGGCTGTCGCTCCTCTCACCATCACCTACGTAAGAGAGAAGGTCATAGACTTCTCCAAGCCATTCATGACCCTGGGAATCAGTATCCTATATCGGAAACCCAATGGCACCAATCCCGGCGTCTTTTCTTTCCTCAACCCACTCTCTCCTGATATATGGATGTACGTCCTGCTCGCCTGCTTGGGAGTTAGCTGCGTTTTGTTCGTCATCGCAAGGTAAGTGACTGCTCCAGTGGAATTCATTCTAGACTGTTACTTGGGAGGATAGGGGGATATTTTCAGTACCATTAAAAATTTTGGCTTTTAGTGGCTCTTGGTTTCCCCGGCACATTCAACTTTGATGTGGTCTGAGGTCATGAATCAAATAATAGATACAAATTTGGTTTTGACCATCAGAATGAGCCCACTGACAGATTCTCGGTTGACTCATTCTGCAGCCAACAGTAAACCGTGCAACACTGAGGCTATAGAAGGCAAATAGTGCAAAACCAAAATGCAAAAGTGATTTTTAGTGTGCATATAAGCAAAAAAAAAAAAGAAAATTGTTCCCAAAGGAGGACTGGTTAGTCAGTGATTATGCCCTATAGATGAGTAATTACTCTCAGCAGTAAAACGATGGACAACAGCAAGATGAATGTGATGTTTACTATCATATAATACCTTTGATATCTACGTCTGGAATATTTTGAGACTAGCTCCGTATGATTTAATCCTTTCGATGTATGACCTATTTTTACTAAGCTTTTTTTTTGGCCAAAAAGACATCAGGAAAGACAAGTTCTTGCGTTGTTCTCTTTTATTAGATTGTTAAAGGTGCCATTCATAGTTAGATCGGCCGTTCTCAGAGGGGTTGTCACTCAGCTTTCAAGGGATGAATAACAGCATTGACTAAAAAGTAGGGTATCAACTTATGTGGGAATGTCAATCATATATGTTGTGACCAATCTAAGTGATGAACAAGACCTGTCACTTACCAATAAATATGTTAAAAAAAAATTAACCTGGTGTAAATGCCGCTGTTCTCCTGAATCCGATGTCGTTTTTCTTTTGTTCCTACGCCTCTCCGTTCCTGAGATATGGCCCTCTCTTTCCTGTATGTAAATCTTGTCTTGTTAGCCAAATGGGCGTGGTCCTCAAGAGGACAACCCACAGAGAAGAGTTCAGGACCACGCCCACTTAACCTCACGAGACTAGACTAGCATACAAAGAAGAGGAGGTCATATCTCTAGAATGGAGAGGCCCAGGAGCAAAAGAAAAACATCGCCGGATTCAGGAGAACAGCGGGATTTACAGTAGATTACAAAAATTGCATATTTATGGCAAGTGACACGACCCCTTTAACAAGTTGATAGAAACTTACTTAAACATTTTAATGCCGAGTAAGCGATCTTTTAGTTGGTTATGCTATATGACACAAATTTAAATTGTGTAAACTACTGTTAGATTTTAATTTTATGATATTTTGAAAATATGGCAAAAAGATTTTTCTTGGTAAAATGGTGGAAATGTTTGGTCGGAACAATATCTAGCTTACAGTGTAAGTAAATACTACATTGGCCAATGCAATTCACAATACAGAGTACATTAAAATGCGGTCCTTAAAGGGATTATTCCACTTGGACTGATCGATGTGGAGACCCTGATCATAAGCTTGTTATCCTCAGGAGGAAATGAAGACTTGCTCTATTGCTCATGGACCCCTACATGGAAGAGCATATGTGTCATAAATTCTGCCACTATAGCTGCTATGGGACCTTTGGGTAGAATGAGTCCAGACCATGATGATCCCAGTTATATTTTTATTTGTTAGCCAAAACTTATGGAGCAACAACATTGTAACTCCCGCTGTTCTCCTGAATCTGGCAATGTTTTACTTTTGTTCCTGTGCCATTCCGTTCCTGGGATATGGTCCCTTCTTCCCTTCGCTTAAATCTAGCCTTGTAAGCCAATTGGGTGTGGTCTTCAAGAAAAACACCCACAAGGAGCAGAGGACCACGCCCACTTAAATAAATAAGACTAGATTTATATACAGGGGAAAAAAGGCCATATCTCAGGAATGGAGAGGCGCAGGAACAAAAGGAAAACATCGCCGGATTCAGGAGAACAGCGGCATTTGCACCAGGTAAAAAAAAATTACTTATTTATGGCAAGTGACGGGTCCTTTTTAAATAAACGACATGAAGGTGGAAGTAAGCGCCATGCCATTCTAGGATTATACCTAAAATCATTCTTTATTGTCCTCAGTAACATAACCGATAGGTGGACATGTCACAACCGCCTCCTCACTTTACGACACTGCTGTTCTCCTGATAACTTTGTCACTTGGTATGACTTTTTTTTTTGCCGCTGCGCTTGTAAACCTATTGCATTGCAGGAGATAAATGACAAATTCTGTGCTCTAAAAAGTAATTTTTTTCTCTCTAAGAAAGCAATTTGTCGATTTTTTTTTCACATTTGACTTATTTTCCTTCTGCCAGGAATGTACAAGTTTTTCAGCCATCACTCTGATAAATAGCCCTATCTTATGCAGAGTAACTACAGTAATTTCATATGCACGGAGAGCAAACCTGATGCATTGTTTAATACCGGGAAGAAAAAAAAAATCACTAAAAATCTGTTTCCATTTGGCTAAGTATGTTCAAAGTCATCTATGAATATTTACTTGTTAATTAGTGGGTTTATTACAATCTGGTTTCATTACTCTTGCAAAACTAAGCCCCCTGAGTTATAAGAGTTAATAAATTCACCGATTAATCATAGTGTTGAAACAGTAATTAAAATGTATTTGGTATGACATTGGCAATTAAAAGAGTTTTGCAATTATAAATACCATAGACCTGCTCTGGGAAGGAGCGGAGAAGCCTTCCTGGCTGGCTCGCCCTTTATTGCGTAGACTCAAAGGGTCCATTTTTAGCAATCTGTACCAAGAAATTATCTTTTTTTAATTGAACGAAGTAATGAATGAATATGTTACCTTTAGATTCATCCGTTGACAATCCCTTTAACTATAGCCGGAGGATATGTTTGCTTATTCCCGAGAGAAGATTTGTAATTTTCTACCACTTAGGAAAAAGTCTTCGCATCTCTTATTTGCTATATACATCTGCTCTTGTTAATTGTGGTAATGACGAGTGAAGTGCTCCATGGGTAGTGTTAGAAATTCATTATCTTGCAAATTATTACGGTGAAATCCTGGCCCTTCTTTTAATAATTTTTTTTTCTTTTTAACTCTTCATCATTAGGTCCATCCAGAATAATGTAAATAAATATATTGTATATTAACCAAAAAAAAGTCAGAATCTTACTTTAAAGAGGATCTATCATTTGCCATAAATAACATTTATTTTTACCTGACAAAAATGCAGCTGTTCTCCTGAATCCGACGATGTTTTTCTTTTGTTCCTGCGCCTCTCCATGCCTGAGATATAGTCCTCTCTTCCAGGTATATCAATCTAGTCTTGTTAGCTAAGGGGGTGTGGTCATCAAGTAGTCACCGACAGAGAAAAGAACCACGCCCACTTTCTAAAAAAGACTTGATTTATGTAGAATGAAGAGGAGGTCATATCTCAGGAACGGAGAGTCTCAGAACAAAAGAAAAACAACGTTGGATTCAGGAGAACAGCGGCATTTACCCCCGGTAAAAATATTACATATTTACAGTTAATGACAGGTTCTCTTTAATTCATTCTATCATTTTTATAGGCATAAACCATCTATCTACTGTGCCTGGTAGGGCAGAGATAGTGTTTGCTCAGAACTGTAAATGTGTAAGTTAATCAGGTCTGAGAGGGAGTCCTCTGTTGTGAACTATACTTTTTGGCTCCCTCTTGTGGTCACTAGCGGTATGGCTCTTGGATTTTCTTTCCCCAGGTTGGTAGTCACCTGGTTCGTTAGTCCCTGGGTGTTCCTATTTAAACTTCCTGGATTCTTAGTCCATTGCCTGGCATCAATGTAATCAGTCCTTGTCTGGTTGCTCCTGTCTACTGGTCCTGATTTTTGCAAGATAAGCTAAGTCCTGCTTTCTTATTTTTGTTCATTTGCATTGTTCTGTTTTTTGTCCAGCTTGTTCATAATGTGATTCCTGATTTTGCTGGAAGCTCTAAGGGGGCTGATATTCTCCCTCCACACCGTTAGTCGGTGCGGGGGTTCTTGGATATTCAGCGTGGATATTTTTGTAGGGTTTTTCGCTGACCGCATAAGTCCGCTTTCTAAATTTCTGCTATTATATAGTGGGCCTCTCTTTGCTGAATCTAGTTCATACTTACGTTTGTCCTTTCTTCTTACCTCACCGTTATTATTTGTTGGGGGCGTGTCTTTACTTTGGGGTACCTTTCTCTTGAGGCAAGTGAGGTCTGATTTTCTCTGAAAGGGTTAGTTAGTTCTCCGGCTGGCGCGAGACGTCTAGAACCAACGTAGGTACGTTCCCCGGCTGCTATTAGTTGTGGGCTAGGATCAGGTATGCGGTCAGCTCAGTTACCACCTCCCTATGAGCTGGTTTTTTATGTTTGCAGACTTTGCTGAAAACCCTGAGATCCTCTACCATTGGGATCATAACAGAATGCCAGGCCGAGTGAATAGTTAATGCATTGCAGAAGTGGGATTAAAAGAAAAGAAGTTCTGAGTTTTTTTTTTTGTTTTTTTTTCATCTTCCCCTTTATCTCTGAGTGGCTTGAAGCTCTGCTGCAGACATGAATGTTCAGACTCTGATTACTAGTGTGGATCAGCTTGCTGCACGTGTGCAGGGCATTCAGGATTTTGTTATTAGCAGTCCTATGTCAGAGCCTAAGATACCTATTCCTGAGCTGTTCTCTGGAGATCGATTTAAATTTAGGAATTTTAGGAATAATTGTAAATTGTTTCTATCTTTGAGACCTCTTTCGTCTGGAGACTCAGCTCAGCAAGTTAAAATTGTTATCTCCTTCTTGCGGGGCGACCCTCAGGATTGGGCTTTCTCATTGGCGCCAGGAGATCCGGCATTGGCAAATATTGATGCGTTTTTTCTGGCGCTCGGATTGCTTTATGAGGAGCCCAATCTTGAAATTCAGGCAGAGAAGGCTTTGCTGGCTATCTCTCAGGGCCAGGATGAAGCTGAAGTGTATTGCCAAAAATTTCGGAAATGGTCCGTGCTTACTCAGTGGAATGAGTGCGCTCTGGCCGCAAATTTCAGAAATGGCCTTTCTGAAACCATTAAGAATGTGATGGTGGGCTTCCCCATTCCTACAAGTCTGAATGATTCTATGACGCTGGCCATTCAGATTGATTGGCGTTTGCGGGAGCGCAAATCCGCTAATCCTCTGGCGGTGTTGTCTGAACAGACACCGGACTTAATGCAATGTGATAGAATTCAGACTAGAACTGAACGGCAAAATCATAGACGTCAGAATGGGTTGTGTTTTTACTGTGGTGATTCTACACATGTTATATCAGCATGCTCTAAACGCCTAACAAAGTTTGTTAGTCCTGTCGCCATTGGTAACTTGCAGCCTAAATTTATTTTGTCTGTGACTTTAATTTGTTCATTGTCTTCCTACCCTGTTATGGCGTTTGTGGATTCAGGTGCCGCCCTGAGTCTTATGGACTTGTCGTTTGCCAAGCGCTGTGGTTTTGTCCTGGAGCCTTTAGAAAATCCTATTCCTCTTAGAGGAATTGATGCTACGCCATTGGCGGAGAATAAACCGCAGTATTGGACACAAGTGACCATGTGCATGACTCCTGAACATCGGGAGGTGATTCGTTTTCTTGTTCTGCATAAAATGCATGATTTGGTCGTTTTGGGTCTGCCATGGTTACAGGCCCATAATCCAGTTTTGGATTGGAGGGCTATGTCTGTGTCAAGTTGGGGTTGTCAGGGAATTCATTGCGATTCCCCGTCGGTGTCTATTGCTTCTTCTACTCCTTCTGAAGTTCCGGAGTATTTGTTTGACTATCAGGATGTATTCAGTGAGTCCAGGTCCAGTGCTCTTCCTCCTCATAGGGACTGTGACTGCGCTATAGATTTGATTCCTGGTAGTAAGTTTCCTAAGGGACGATTATTTAATCTGTCGGTACCTGAGCATGCCGCAATGCGTTCTTATATAAAGGAGTCTTTGGAGAAAGGACATATTCGTCCATCCTCTTCCCCTCTTGGTGCGGGATTCTTTTTTGTGGCCAAGAAAGACGGATCTTTGAGACCTTGTATTGACTATCGGCTTCTGAATAAAATCACGGTTAAATTTCAATATCCTTTGCCACTATTGTCGGACTTGTTTGCTCGGATTAAGGGTGCCTGTTGGTTCACCAAGATAGATCTTCGTGGTGCGTACAACCTTGTGCGCATTAAGCAGGGAGATGAATGGAAAACTGCATTTAATACGCCCGAAGGTCATTTTGAGTACTTGGTGATGCCTTTTGGGCTCTCTAATGCCCCTTCAGTGTTTCAGTCCCTTATGCATGACATCTTCCGGAAGTATCTAGATAAATTTGTGATTGTTTATCTGGATGACATTTTAGTTTTTTCTGATGATTGGGATTCTCATGTAAAGCAGGTCAGGATGGTGTTTCAGGTTTTGCGCGATAATGCTTTGTTTGTGAAGGGCTCAAAGTGTCTCTTTGGAGTGCAGAAGGTTTCCTTTTTGGGTTTTATTTTTTCCCCTTCTGCTGTGGAGATGGACCCAGTCAAGGTCCGAGCTATTCATGATTGGACTCAACCCACGTCTGTTAAGAGTCTTCAGAAGTTTTTGGGTTTTGCTAATTTCTACCGTCGTTTTATTGCTAACTTTTCTAGCGTTGTTAAACCTCTGACGGATATGACCAAGAAGGGTTCTGATGTTGCTAATTGGGCTCCTGCGGCCGTGGAGGCCTTCCGGGAGCTGAAGCGCCGGTTTACTTCGGCGCCTGTTTTGTGCCAGCCTGATGTCTCACCTCCCTTTCAGGTTGAAGTAGACGCTTCTGAGATCGGTGCAGGGGCTGTTTTGTCGCAGAGAGGCTCTGGTTGCTCTGTGATGAGACCATGTGCTTTCTTTTCCAGGAAGTTTTCGCCTGCTGAGCGGAACTATGATGTTGGTAATCGGGAGTTGTTGGCTATGAAGTGGGCATTTGAGGAGTGGCGTCATTGGCTCGAGGGAGCTAAGCATCGTGTGGTGGTCTTGACTGATCACAAAAATCTGATGTATCTCGAGTCTGCTAAACGCCTGAACCCTAGACAGGCTCGTTGGTCATTGTTTTTCTCCCGTTTTGACTTTGTGGTCTCATACCTGCCTGGTTCGAAAAATGTGAAGGCTGATGCTCTCTCTAGGAGCTTTGTGCCTGACTCTCCTGGATTCTCAGAGCCGGCTGGTATTCTTAAAGAGGGAGTAATCTTGTCGGCCATTTCTCCTGATTTGCGACGTGTGTTGCAGAGATTTCAGGATGGTAGACCTGACCCTTGCCCACCTGACAGACTGTTTGTTCCTGATAAATGGACCAGCAGAGTTATTTCCGAGGTTCATTCCTCGGTGTTGGCAGGGCATCCTGGGATTTTTGGTACCAGAGATTTGGTGGCTAGGTCCTTTTGGTGGCCTTCCTTGTCACGGTATGTGCGTTCTTTTGTGCAGTCCTGTGGGACTTGTGCTCGGGCTAAGCCTTGCTGTTCTCGTGCCAGCGGGTTGCTTTTGCCCTTGCCTGTCCCGAAGAGGCCTTGGACACACATTTCCATGGATTTCATTTCAGATCTTCCGGTGTCTCAGGGAATGTCTGTCATCTGGGTGGTGTGTGATCGTTTTTCCAAGATGGTCCATTTGGTGCCCTTGCCTAAGTTGCCGTCCTCTTCTGATCTGGTTCCTTTGTTTTTTCAGAATGTGGTTCGTTTGCACGGCATTCCTGAGAATATCGTGTCTGACAGAGGATCCCAGTTTGTGTCCAGATTCTGGCGATCTTTTTGTGCTAAGATGGGCATTGATCTGTCGTTCTCGTCTGCCTTTCATCCTCAGACTAATGGCCAAACGGAGCGAACTAATCAGACGCTGGAGGCTTATTTGAGATGTTTTGTTTCTGCGGATCAGGATGATTGGGTGACCTTCTTGCCATTGGCTGAGTTTGCCCTCAATAATCGGGCTAGTTCCGCTACTTTGGTTTCGCCATTTTTCTGCAACTCTGGTTTTCATCCTCGTTTCTCCTCAGGTCATGTTGAGCCTTCTGACTGTCCTGGGGTGGATTCCGTGGTTGATAGGTTGCAGCGGACTTGGAATCATGTGGTGGGCAACTTGAAGTTGTCACAGGAGAAGGCTCAGCGTTTTGCCAACCGCCGCCGCGGTGTGGGTCCCCGACTTCGTGTTGGGGATTTGGTTTGGTTGTCTTCTCAGTATGTCCCTCTGAAGGTTTCCTCTCCTAAGTTTAAGCCTCGCTTTATTGGTCCTTATAGAATATTGGAGGTCCTTAATCCGGTGTCTTTTCGTTTGGATCTTCCTGTGTCGTTTGCCATTCACAATGTGTTCCATAGGTCTTTGTTGCGGCGGTACATTGTGCCTGTGGTTCCTGCTGTTGACCCTCCTGCTCCGGTCTTGGTTGAGGGCGAGTTGGAGTACGTTGTGGAGAAGATCTTAGATTCTCGTCTCTCTAGATGGAGGCTTCAGTATCTGGTCAAATGGAAGGGCTATGGTCAGGAGGATAATTCCTGGGTGGTCGCTTCTGATGTTCATGCGGCCGATTTGGTTCGTGCCTTTCACGCTGCCCATCCTGATCGCCCTGGTGGTTATAGTGAGGGTTCGGTGACCCCTCCTTAAAGGGGGGTACTGTTGTGAACTATACTTTTTGGCTCCCTCTTGTGGTCACTAGCGGTATGGCTCTTGGATTTTCTTTCCCCAGGTTGGTAGTCACCTGGTTCGTTAGTCCCTGGGTGTTCCTATTTAAACTTCCTTGCCTGGCATCAATGTAATCAGTCCTTGTCTGGTTGCTCCTGTCTACTGGTCCTGATTTTTGCAAGATAAGCTAAGTCCTGCTTTCTTATTTTTGTTCATTTGCATTGTTCTGTTTTTTGTCCAGCTTGTTCATAATGTGATTCCTGATTTTGCTGGAAGCTCTAAGGGGGCTAATATTCTCCCCCCACACCGTTAGTCGGTGCGGGGGTTCTTGGATATTCAGTGTGGATATTTTTGTAGGGTTTTTCGCTGACCGCATAAGTCCGCTTTCTAAATTTCTGCTATTATATAGTGGGCCTCTCTTTGCTGAATCTAGTTCATACTTACGTTTGTCCTTTCTTCTTACCTCACCGTTATTATTTGTTGGGGGCGTGTCTTTACTTTGGGGTACCTTTCTCTTGAGGCAAGTGAGGTCTGATTTTCTCTGAAAGGGTTAGTTAGTTCTCCGGCTGGCGCGAGACGTCTAGAACCAACGTAGGTACGTTCCCCGGCTGCTATTAGTTGTGGGCTAGGATCAGGTATGCGGTCAGCTCAGTTACCACCTCCCTATGAGCTGGTTTTTTATGTTTGCAGACTTTGCTGAAGACCCTGAGATCCTCTACCATTGGGATCATAACAGTCCTCCTAAAAGGTGCGCAGTCTATTCATGTGTTCTCTAAGGAAAAACGACACCCATAGGGACAGGTGGTTGAAATGCCGATCTGGTGAATCTAAACAGGCCTGGCATATAGGGTTGCTTGGATGAGAATGTGAGCGTCCATTGCAAATTACCATGTTTAAGTTTTTTGCAAAAAGGAAAGTTTATTTGCAACTTTTGAACTGTGCCCGCCATCTGTTCAACAGATATTGGCACCTGTGTCTCCTGGGTGTGCCTCCGGTTTCCACACACACTGCATGCACAAGAGATCGGTGCAGATTATTGTAACTTCCATAATAGTGTAGTCATCCATGTATATCAGGGAGCATTGCTAGGTTTGGTTAGTGTCAAGAGCTAGAGCACTTTCCAGGACTAGGGCCACCAGCGGAGCACTTGCCAAGACTGGGACCACCAGCAGAGCACTTGCCAAGACTGGGAGCACCAGCAGAGCACTTGCCAAGACTGAGACAACTAGCAGAACACTTTCCAGTCTTGTGGCCTCCAGCAGATCATTTGCCAGGACTAGGGCCACCAGCAGAGCATGTGTGAGAACTGGAGCCTCCAGCAGAGCACTTGCCAGTACTTGGCCCACCAACAAATCATTTGCCAAGACTGGAAGCACCATCAGAGCACTTATCAGGCGTATGACCTCCAACATATCCCTTGCCAGCTTTTTTACAAAACTGGAGAAAAGCATTTTCTATACATTGATAAATCTCCTACTTGGCGCTGTCAACTCTTTAGTAGGCGTAAAACATCACAAAGATTTGACAAACTTTCATCGAGCAGTGACCTAATCTTTATAACCTTTTCCCATTCATATATCTCTGGCCTAATCTCAGACCTATAACTTATCCCCTCCATACAGATATAGATCTCTGACTTAATCTCTAGTCCATAACATTTCCGTTCTACATATCTCTGACCTAATCTCCCACTGCCTCCTCATTCATAATCTCTGTTTCCTAAAGTCCATCCTTTTTTGCTCCCCTCTTTTCTTTCCAACACTTGTTTTTCCCCCTCTGCTTGCTCAACCATTGGATGTTCTCTAGTTTCCAGTTCAGACTGAAACTAAGGAATCGGAAACTCATGTAAGGAAAATGACCCTAAATAAATGTAAAAGCTGCACAATCACCTCTACTAGCAGATTATACTGTTGAACGTTCACTTTTGTCAAGCTCCGGTAGCCGTATGTAGCAGGGACCTCGAAGAAATTACCCCTTTGCCCCCCTATAAATTGGCTTTGGATCCACATAATAAAGAGTACGTTCACCTTTGGTTCTGTATAAGAAGCAAACCAGGCACAGACATTATGTAAAAGAACCTACATGGAGCTCCTTTATCTTAGAAATGACTTCTTTCTATCACCCTTTCCTCTGTTTTTTAGACAGACAGAAATTACCTAGCTTTTTCCGTAAGTGCATATTAGGCTACTTCAGTGTAGCTGTCCCGATTCATAATACATGTCGAAGATAATCTGGCAGCCGTTGCCTCCCGTGAAAGCAAATATCAGATACTGATTACCTCCTAAGTAGTGTTACCCGTGCAGTTTGTCTCCTAAGTAAGCAGTGATTTCCGAATGACGAAAGGATTTTAAGTCATTATCAGATTGCAGGTTTTGATTATGCGTCAGCCTATCCGTTCGAGATGTCCTGAAAAACCTTTCAGCAGAGAAGCGTTACTCCCACGTGAAAACAAGTTGCAGGAGTACTCCAGACAGGAATATATTAGTGTCTGGATTTATCACACTGTGTAAAGCCATAGATCACTTCCTAGTCAATACATGGAAGCCTGACGCTATGGGTTTAATGGAGATGTTTGCTTATATGCCGTAATAAACGACCTGGCTCTCTGTACCGACAAATAACGGTCACTTGTCTACCGTAAAAGCCCCATAATAAGGCTTCAGATGTGACCACATTACCACCTTTCAAGGTCATGATAGTATTGATGAGCGAACATGCTGGGATAAGTTGTTATTTGAGCGTGTTCGTGTGCTAACCGAGTGGCTTCAGCGTGCTCGAATAATAAGTTTGAGTCTCCGCACCTGCATGTCTCGCGGCTGTTTGACAGCAGAAACACATGCATGGATTGCTTAAGAAACAGGCATCCCTGCTTGTGTTGTGGCTGTCAAAAAGCCGCGGGGACTCGAACATATTTTTCAAGGACGCCAAACACACTCGGTTAGCACACAACCATGCTCGGCTAACACCTTATCCGAGCACATTCACTCATTACTGGAGGACACCCTAATTGTTTCATCCACCTAGAAGGTATAGGTTCATCAGATGGTCATCCACTCCCTTAATTTTCTAATACTGCTTGCTTATGTGGAGAGGGAGCTCTGCATTCATTCCTTTGGAAACTATCTTCTTAACTTAATTTGTGTGTATTCTGGGATAAAAATAATTTTCGCAATTGGGTTTCATTAAAACTTTTATACCATTTGCCTACTATAGCCAATGTTACACTGTCTATTTCTCGATGCGTTAATTGAGAATCCGTCAGTGAGCTAGTTTTGACTTGTAACTCTTTTATCTAACTGATTTTTGATCACAGACCAAGAGCCTGTCAAAATGAACTGGTGAAAAATTTGTCATGAAACCCAATTGCAAAAATGATTAGTAACCTCAAATACATGCATTTAATACACAAAAAAAATTAAAGAATGTTAAAATGTGCCCATGAATTTTTAATCCATAAAGCAGGGGTCCCCAACCTGTAACTAGTGAGCCACATGTGGCTCGCGGTCCCAGGAATTGTGACTCGCGACTGTCTGCCAGCTTGGTACATTAGCTCCAGGTCTACCAAACAGCTATGAAGAACACATCTCAAAATGGTGAATTTTTGAGTAGCCCTGCACAGAAGAGCAGATCTGGATGCACATTTACTGGTCTTAGGGGTTTGGAGATGTTTTAGGTATGGTACACTGGAGGATGATACTAGCTGTTAAAGGAGGTTCTTGATGATGGATGCGACAGGAGTTAGGAGTCCTTGATGGGAGAATACTGAACTGGGGCATTGTGGGAACCCCTGGATTTCAGTGTACTGCTTTGAGAGCAGGATGTTGCTCGTGACCACCTCTCAGAGCTGAATGTGGCTCGCGACCCTCTCTGTGCTGAATGTGGCTCTCTAGGTCAAAAAGGTTGGGGACCGCTGCCATAAAGAGAGGGCCAGTAGATACTTGGATCTCCATTACACGAGTCACAAAGCTCAACCTCATACCTGATTTTTCTCAGGGCTCCTTGCAGAGGAGCGTTCGTTCTTGAAGATAGGGCCAGAAGGAGCTGAGGTCTCTATTCCATGGGTTCCAGATCCACCATACATAGGTGTCTTCGCTTCGGAAGACTATTGCAGCATGACTCTATGGCCAATTATAACTCGCCTGAGTTCCAACCCTGCTCGCCAATATAGATAGTTTTGCCCAGGTTCATTCTGTCCATGAGATTTGGAGATGGGAGATGAAGCTAGGGTCACCTTTCCTTCTGAGAAGGGAAAGGCAGCATAAACCAAAGACTGGTTACTTGGACTAGAATGTTGGGTGGTTCCAGCTAAAATACATAAAATTACCAATTCTTTGATTATTTGGCTCTTATATTAAAAAATTGAGACGTCAAGATGGATTTCTTTAGACATCATGCTGTGTCAACATCTGCATTGGAGACATTCCTTCAAGATTCCTCCATTGTAGATTACACCAGATTGTGTGATGTTCTTCCATCAAAATGATGGACCCAACTAGAAGTCAAAGGTGTACGCTGGGTGCCATCATTGTCCATCATGTGACGGATCCTACTCAAGGTGTAAAGAAAGCATTATCCACCAGTTTTTGATGGCTTATCACAACACATTAAAACTTGTTAATAGTAGTAGTGATTACATTTCAACCTCCTATTTTCCATGACATTTTTAGATCACCCTTTCTCCACACAACTGGTGGAATCTGACAAACAACTATGCAAAAAGAAATTAAAATGGTTGTCACTTTTCAGTTCTATCGATCACTGTCGATTGACAGCCACTTCCTGGTTTAGCTTGGCCAATGTAGATGTTGTCCATAGGGCTTACATCTTATACTTTGATTTCTCCTTTGACAGTAGACAGGAACTTGAAGTGAGATCTTGAATTGTCTTTATTTACCAAGAAAAAACTTTTCCATAAATTATAAGAACGCTCCAGGCAAAATCCATGTTATGTTTGGTTCATGGCCTAGGTGGGGGCAGTGAATGACCGAAGGTTTCCAAGATGACCAAAGACGCAATGTCATCGTGCCCATGTCCTTGGTTCTGCCTGGAGTGTTACATTAATCTTCTTCACTAGTCTTGTCAATGCACAGAAATGTTGTGAATGCCTTATAATTAGTCTTAACTCCTTCTCTTTTTTAACGCTGTTTTAGCAGGTTTTGCTGATGTTTTACATTTATCCAATGTTTACAGACTGTCTCTGTTAAAAACCACAGGTTCACCCCATACGAGTGGTATAACCCACACCCGTGCAACCCTGACTCAGATGTCGTGGAAAACAATTTTACTTTGCTAAATAGTTTCTGGTTTGGAGTTGGAGCTCTCATGCAACAAGGTACTAAGGTCACAACTTGATTGTCAGACACCTCCCACAGTCTGCTTGGGGCCTTCTGTGCTGGTAAACTCCACTGCCGTACCCCTCCATAATAAACTGCAAACCCTTATGCCAGCTTAATGGAACACCATGCTTCCATGTGATGTCATCGGAGAGAGATGGCTAGACTTTACTAAATGTTGATGGCAAATTCCGAACTGTAGATTGTTATTTCACATATATCTCATAATTGGGGAGCATCTTCTAAAACCTGATTTCAGAGTTAACCATTGCAAAAGAAAAGAACTTAGAAAACATCAAATATTAATCAAATGAAGTGCAGACCATGGACCTAATCCAGTCTAGGTGTAAGACCACCAATAGTGTATTCTCGTAGAACTTTTCTAAAAAATCAGCCCTAGTCTTCTGTATCGCCAGATATTTTAAAACATTCTTGGGGCCATGAGACATTTTTCTTAAGAGACAGCATCAGACTCATATATAGAAATGTAGGTCACACCCTAAACCAAATTACTCCACCCAGAACCATCCCAAAAAGGTAGGTGTTCTCAATAGATCTGTCCTTCCTTACCTTTTCTCTTGGCCCGACATGACCACAAGTAGCCTAGCATTGAAAAATAAAGATTATGATTTTGCGATACTCTGTTGGGAGATGTATATGCTATATATGTTTATATGTGGAGGCGTATTGGTTGTGATGTGGATTTCAACCTGTTGAGGGTCTTGCTAGCAATTTTAGATCATTATATTTTTGATTTGTTTTGTTAGAAAATAGTTTACTTAACCAAATTCAAGGGAAAGGTAAGGGTGGACACATCTAGATGGTTAAAATAAATACCTGAAAGGATATTTAGGGGTAGGATATAATAGTATTTTAGTCACGGTACATCACCTAAAAGAAAACATAAAATGGGACCATTGGGGTATGTTTTAACAAAAAGATAATAAAGATGAAATCATCACCTAAGGACAAAGCCGTATATATCTATTTCATTGTACAAACATCACAAATGATGATCCCTAATATCTGAAAATGAATTGGGTTGTGTTGACCGTACCATCCGTCATGATTTTTGTTCTTAAAGGGGCATAAAAAATGGTGTCTCTCTTGATGGCTTTCGATTAAATGGGGTTACAAAAGTAGATGACAACTCTAGGATAGGTCATCGATATTAAGAATGGTTTGACCCCAACCCAAAACCCACACCCGATTTTGAAACTGTAGGGGTTTTGAGGCCTAGATTTGTGAAAATGTCCAGAATTTACATTTAGAGATTAGTTTGGCTGTCAGATTTGATTCAGTCTAACTTCAATTTGTTCCAAATCGAATCTGCTCGGAAAATAAATTTATTTTGCTCTTTCCAGACTCTCCACAGATCAATAAACTGAGGTCTCGGAAGGAGTTAAAAATTGATAAAACATTATATTAACCTGTCCTAGACTCACCCCTCACCTGTCCTGTCTGCAGCTCCATGCCCAATCCTACTGTTTGTTGGGATCAGCTTTCGGTTTGGATCTGTCGGTATTGACTAGTTCTCATGTGGTCACAGGGAGCATGATGCACTTTAATTACATGCCTCATTGTGCGGCTATGTGGGATGCAACACACATGACTTATGACAAGGATGTGTGTCGCACCCGTTATGACAGTGGAATGCCTAGTCAGCACAGGAAGATCTTGGCCAAAGACTAATCCAAAATCCCTTCCGGAGTGAGAAGGAGACTCGGTGGGGAGATGCAGTGTTAGAACACTTGAGAATCAGTCCTCAAAAGTATCGAATGATGACCCAGTTGGCTAGAATTTTGCTGGATTCATACAACTTAAATGACAAAAATTTCAGATTCTGATCAATCTGAAATTTTTAGGAAATTCGTAACTAACTGGATTAGTTATGAATCGTTTTGCCCATCTCTGTGGAATCCAGTTCAATGTTTGACATCTTGACATCTGTCATTTTTTATTACAGCTCACCTCTATTGAAGTGACCACTCAGACAGGTGCCAGTAGTTGGCCCCATCCGATATTACTTTGATTACCTATCCTACAGATTAACCATTTGTTTTTTTAGTCCTGAAATATTTTTTTTAACAGAGATTTGTCCAATATGTTAGATTCAATTGTACAAAGATGCCACCAAATCCTGACAGATGCCATTTAGTCATAATCGAGTCCATTCCACCAAGGCCTATAGACTAAGCTTCTCTTGCCATCAAGAACACTCGAATATAAGAAAATCTTGTATTTACTGATACGTGTGAATCAACATTTTCCAGTTAGGATGTGAATGCAATGTCCTTGGAAAGACACACTTTGTTCTTTGAAGGACAAACTATTATTTTGCGACTCAGAGTAGATATATAGACTAAAAATATTGAATTGGAAATAATGGCTGATATATGTACATTTATATAATAACACTCAGGGAGAATAATAATCAGCTACTGATGAATAGTATGTTTACAGAGCAGATCACCTTGGCTTGACTTTACTTTTCAAGTTGACTTGACTTTGTTGCAACTAAATGCAGCAGATTTGATAGAGATATACAAGCATAACTCACCATACGGTCCTACAGTACCTCCTCATATAGGCCTACCTCACCTTACGGGCCTACTTCATCATTCGACCAGCTATCATAAAAAATAATCATTTTACAATGCTATAAAAAGTTTTCATGCTATATGTGTCTGTAGTTAGACATCGTATGGTTGTGATGTGGATTGCAGTCTTTTTTAGGGTTTTGCTAGCATATTAGGATAATGTATTGAATTTGTATTGCGAGAAACTAGAGTTCTTAATCTTAAAGGGGTAAAATTGCAAAGTGTTTGTAATAATAAGCAACATTGCAATTTACTGCTTATTAAAAAATCTTCTCTGTTCTCAAAGACGGAGGAATTTTTTAGTTCTATAGATTACTGCTGATTGCTTTTACCACCAGCCACCTCTGGAGTCTGTCAGTGGTGGCCGAATGCCTAGGCAAGAAGCGTTCATTACTTTTAGACCTGGCAAATACTGCTCTGAAGTTGGTCAGATCAATGAATTCAGTCAGACAGACTCAGTGCTCCTGCCCCCCTCGATTGCTCTGCATCATCATGCCACTAGTGTGAACTGTCAATCTTTAAGAGTGCACTGCCACTTATCAAACAGGAAGCTGTGATGGCTGAGGAACGGTGCGCTCCAGAAGAGAGAAGATGAGAAAACCCCTTTGATGAAATTTGCGGGAAGGTGAAGGAATCTGTATATAGTAGTGTAAGATAGCAAATTAATCAATCTTTTTAGATATGAGCCGAACAGAAAACAGAAGCCATGATACTTCTTCCCTGCAGCCCCTCCTGTCAGTGTATGGGGAGCTTCACACCCACAGAAAATAGGGCAGTAGGATCTGAGCATGCTCGTCCACCTTACAGCCGTACAGCTGGTGGACGTAGCCTAGGACAACCAATCCTATACATTCAAAATCCATCTGTTTAGGAACAATATTTTTAAAGGGGCTGATTGGGATAAAACAAAAGTCAAGAGTTTGGAAAAATGTCAATTTAACAGATAAGTAATATTTTTCTTCTTATTTAGTGGCAGTTGTTTTTTTTTGTTGATACCAGATAATCACTTTGGGCTCAGTTCCCACTGTACATATGCTGCATAATAATAATAATAATATTTTTTTATTTATATAGCACCAACATATTTCGCAGCACTTTACAATTAAGCGGGGACATGTACAAACAATAAATTCAATACAGGTTAAGACAATTTAAACAGTGACATTAGGGGTGAGGTCTCTGCTCGCAAGCTTACAATCTACAAGGAAATGGGGGGACACAATAGGTGAAAAGTGCTTGTTATTTCAGGTCTGGCAATTATAATACATAGGGATTTTTATATAAAGCTGCATGATCCGGTCATCAGCCCGTGTGTTTACGTGCAATAGTCAAGTATCAAGTGCAGTTATCGTCTGCATGGAGGGTGTGGAGACAGATGAATAGTAGGGTGCAGATTCAGAGTAATATTTGGAAGGAGGGAGCAGGGCAAAGTTAGTTTACTGAGTAGTTGATGTGGTAGGCTTGTTTGAAGAGATGGGTTTTTAAAGCTCGCCTGAATAGGTTGGGGCTAGGTATCAGTCTGATCGTCTGGGGAAGTGCATTCCAGAGAGCTGGGGCAGCACGAGAGAAGTCTTGGAGACGGAGGTGTGAGGTTCGGATTACGCGGGATGTTAGTCTTAGGTCATTTGTAGAACGGAGGGCACGTGTAGGGCGATAGACAGAGATGAGAGAGGAGATATAAGGCGGTGCAGAACTCTGGAGGGCTTTGTGGGTGAGAGAGATGAGTTTATACTGGACCCTGTAGCGAATGGGTAGCCAGTGTAATGACTGGCAGAAGATAGAGGCATCGGTGAAGCGGCTGGACAGAAATATGACCCTGGCTGCCGCATTCAAGATGGATTGGAGAGGAGAGAGTTTGGTAAGAGGGAGATCGATCAGATGAGAGTTGCAGTAGTCCAGACGAGAATGAATAAGAGCGACAGTAAGAGTCTTAGCAGTTTCAAAGGTGAGAAAAGGTCGGATTCTGGAGATGTTTTTAAGATGCAGGTGACAGGAGCGAGTGAGTGATCGAATATAGGGAGTAAAGGAAAGTTCGGTGTCGAATATGACCCCAAGACAGCGGGCATGCTGCTTGGGAGTTATGGTTGAACCCTCCAGGGTAATTTCGATGTTGGGTAGAGTGAGGTTAGTAGAAGGGAGAAACACAAGAAGTTCCGTTTTGGAGAGATTTAGTTTCAGATAGAGGGAGGACATTTGCATGCAGAAAAAAACTGCAGCGTCTTCTGGTTCCAGCAAGGAGGATGAGATTTATAGATATCTCATTCCCACTATGCTTTTTTTTTACGCTGCAGAAATTGACCCAGGTTGCAATTTTGAAATCCTCAGCATCTCAATTTTTCTTGTGGTTAATGTGCATTTTATTTGCAAATTTTCCTCACTGCTTTGAACGAGATGTCGAAAATTTGAAGATAAAAAACATGTGCATGTAATCCACATATGACATTATCAATAATGTTTTATCAAAGCGAGGTAACTCTGCAAATGGAAGTTTCCGAAACAAAGGATAAAGTAGGTTTATTAAAAATTTGACATACCAAAAAGAGATGAAAAAAAAAACACAGAGGAAAAAGCATGATAGCAACTCCCTAAAAAAGGCAGTAAAAGCCTAAGTAAACTAGATTAATTAATTTGTGCATAAATGCTGCTGGAAAATCACAGCATCCAAACTGTACTAAATACAAACCTGGCAGCTTCAGCTAGAATTCCGCCTCTTGTCCTTGCCAGTTGCAGGGGCCGCCTTCTAACCCTTAGAACTATAGGAATAGAATTTGGAGTCCCAGAACCTACATTGTTCCTCATTCTATGTCTACAGTAGAAGTTCTAATCTATGGGGCAGACAGAGAAAGGAAATCTGTATGTGAGCTTCAGGTGGGATTCCATCTCTTACCTTTGTCTGTTGCAGGGGTCAGAAGTGGAAGCTCACCATCTAACTTCCAAGACAATAGGATAATGTTGGGGGCCACAATGTTTGCTAGAATGGAAGTCCTATGTCCAACTTTCCTAGTCCTTACTGCAATGAAGCATACACACTTTCAATCCATTTCAACTGACAGTTTTAGCTCGGAATCCACCTTTTTGTCAGTTGCAGGGGAAGTGGAAATTCACCTTCTGATCCTTAGGACAATAGGAAAGGGTTGAGGACGACAATGATTGGTACATCAAATGGAAGTTCCACTGTGTGACTACATTAGTAGTTTAAAGGCATTGCCATTCCATTTGTAGAGAAAGAAAATCCATTCCATTGACAAACTTCGGTCATATTCCACCTCTCAACCTTGTCAATTGCAGAGGTCAGAAGTGTGAGTTCACCTTCTGACCACTAGGACTATAGGGTAGAGTTGGTAGTCACACCAATTGCTAGAATGCAAGTTCCATTTTCTACCTTGCTCCTAATTATATGACTGAATTAATAGTTTTAATACAATTCTCTATACTGCTATTCCATTTGTATGGAAAGGAAGATAATTTGACTGCCAGCTTCAAGTAGGATTTCATTTCTTAGCCTTCTCCTACTTCCTCCTCACTGTATGACTGCAGTAGTAGTTTTAACGGAGCATACTCACTGCCATTCCATTTGTAGAATGAGTAAACCAATTGAACTGCCAGCTTCAGGTCGGATTCCACCTCTTAACCTTGTCAGTTGCAGAGGTCAGAAGTTAGAATTCACCTTCTGGTCATTAGGACAATAGGATAGGACTTTCCTTCTCATTGCATGAGTGCAATAGTAGTTTCAAAAATGCATAGACACTGTCATTCCATTTGTAAAGAAAACCAATTTGACTGCCAACTTCAGGTAGTATTTTATTTTTTAGCCTTGTCAGTTGCAGAAGGCAGAAGTGAGAATTCACCTTCTGATCATTAGGACAATAGGGTAGGATTGGTAGTCACACCGATTGCTAGAATGGAAGTCCCAAGTCCTACTTTCCTCCTCACTGTATGACTACAGTAGTAGTTTCATCGGCGCATACGCACTGCCATTCATTTGTAGGGAAAGAAAACTAATTTGACTGCCAACTTTGGGTAGCATTTTATTTCTTAGCTGTGTCAGTTGTAGACCGGCTCGGCCTGGCCCACAGGAGAACGGGAGAATCCTCCGGTATGCCGCTGTGAAGGTATACTAATGACTGGTGCTGTTACACTTGATTCACAATTTGTAGAATAAGGCTTAATCTGATAATTTATTACACAAGCTAACCAAATTAATATTACATAGAAGCAAAAGTAAATTTGTGTACTAGAGCCAGGTTATTTTTACATGTATTTGAACAGAGGGCCCCAAGAATCAATGTTACTGGTGGGCCTTTGCCAACCCAGGAGGACAGAAGTGGAATTTCACCTTCAAACTCTTAAGATGACGTTCGACAACTCTTTATTTTCCAACTTCTTCTGGACTAATTGGGTCCTAATTCAGTCTACACATTCAATCTTGACTCATTTTATGGCTCAGTCAACGATTTGTGGGTACACTTTTTTTTAATTATTGCTATTTTTGGGAATAAATATTACTCAAACTTTACACCTGCCTTTATTTCTTTATTTTTTTTCCACCATTACACCAGTATAAGTGGCATAAGGTGTTACAGTATCAGGCCTTTGTATTAGAATGTGTCCACCTTTGTGCATTAGAACCTCGTTTCCATTGTGTACGATATCCCGATAAGTCGCATCTCTGGAGTTTACCAGCATCCACAGCACACTGTGGGATGCAGTGTCCGCTAGTTACCATTACCTTGGGTACATGACAGTCAGCCCCAACCAGACTCTGCTTGTCTTTCAAGAAATAATAAAAGTAAAAAACAGAAAAAAAAAAAACCTCAGCCATGTCTCCGGGCATAAATTGCAAACTTCTTGTGATGGCAAGCGGGTCGCCAAAAAAGCTCCTTCATCACTGGAAGAACGCATGTTTTTGTTTTGTTTTGTTTTTTTAAATAAAAATGGCCGTTTGTTCCATGGATGAAGGTGTTTGGCCTACAGAGTGTGAACGTAAAATAAGAGATGGATCGGTGTGTACCCTCAGCACTTGGCGTCATGCTCTTCTTGCATTGTGCAAAATGGATGTTGTGCTTGACTGGAAGCCGTTTTGTTTCAATTCTTAAGTGTGATGATCAGACTTTCTCTTTTCTGCAGAGCGTGAGCAAAGTCTGGATCAGGATTGGCTGTCATGTCTGCCATATTAAAGAGACTTCAGCAAGTATTGTCTCTGTGACCCAGATTCCTGATAGAAACACTTGCATGCTGATGTTGTCCTGTATATGTTGACTTGCAATGATCTGGGATTTGAGGCCGGGTACAAGAGGTCTCCGGCTCTTCAGGTCGAGGTCGGAAATCGCTTTTTGTTTTTTTTTCGTGATGCCTGAAGAGCCAGATGCCCGATAAATCATGATGAGTAGACTAGGCTCAACAGATATTTCTCCAAAGTATCAGCATAAAATATTCATAAACCATTTATGTTAATATTTAATCGTTTTATAAATATATCTTTAGCAAAATATGTTAAATATTAAAAATAAAAATAAAATTTTTCGAAAAGGTCAAAAAGCACATGGATAAAAAAATAAGGCACACAACTAGACTGTAAATAAATTGGTCAGAACAGGTGTGTCTACGAAGAGCTTCTCTGGAGGACGTAATGCATTGCACTTAAAGACAGTTGATTTCTATAACCCACATGTAATGCCTCTTTTCATCAGTGGGGGAGCTGCAGAGAAATTAAACACTTGCTGCCTGATTCACTTCCTGGATTGCTAGAGATTCCAGAGATCAAAACACCCTGTGATCTACATGCAGGTCCTACATGAAAGAGCCTAGGAGTACAGGAATAGTAATAAATGAACGTGGTGGTACTTATAGAAGAGAAAAGGGACCTGGACACAGGAGAGTTTGAGAAAAGGAGTATGCAAGACACAGAGGGGAAGATGATAGTCAGACAATAGATGGATTTGATGTAGTGTCATATCTATCTCACTGTGTGCACAATTATTAGGCTAGGTTCACATTGCGTTAGGGCAATCCGTTTAGCGCTAGCGCTAGCGGATTGCGCTAACGCAATGTTTATTTAGGGGCCGCGTTCAGGGGTCGCGTTAACGTCCCCGCTCTCGCAGATCCCCGATCTGCGAGAGCGGGGAACGGACCTCGGGCGCGCCGCGGACGCTGCAAGCAGCGTCCGAGGCGCGTCACAGAAGAACGGCACATCACTAGCGCGAGCCGAAAAAGGCACGCGCTAGTGATGCGCTGCAGGCGAAATTTACATTGCTGTCAATGGGTGCGCTAACGGACCCGTTGCACGGCGTTAATTGCGACATTTTCGCCGTGCAACGCTGTCCGTTAGCGATCACCCACTAACGCAATGTGAACCTAGCCTTAGGCAATTTGTGTTTTTGATGATTTATTTGAACATCTCCAATGTTGTCGGTGAGTCCAAAAGATTAATAAAGCAGAACCTAGAATATTTAAGAAAGTAAAAGTGAGGTTTTGTTTTTCTTAGGAGAATATCTCCTATGTAAATTTTCCATCTCAATTGTTTATTTTAATCTGTTATAGTGGGAATTATAACCAAACAGCTCAATGTAAAAAATACATTTCTGACATTTCCGTAAAAAAAAAAATCTTAAGTGACCAACAAAGTAATATAGCTGCCCTTCTCTTCAATATTAATCATCAGCTCCATTCATGGAGTCTGTCAGTTTCTTCATCTGTTGACCCTCAACTTTTTGGGCCGCACCAACCACAGCCCCAGACACTGATCCGAGAGGGGACTGTTTTCCTTCACCGTAAGTCTCCCATTTAAGAAGGGCCAACAAGTTCTCAGTAGGGTTTAAGTCGGGTGAGGACGGGGCTGGGTCATTATTCTTTCATCTTTAAGGCTTTTCCTGGGCTTGAGGAGTGAAGACTTTGATGTTGCGATGGAGCCTTGTCCTGCAGAAACATCATGGTTTTCTAGATAGATGCAGACTTTTGTATAACTATTGGAAGAAGTGTCTTCTAAAAATTGCATAGGTTCAGGAGTTGATTTTGAGTCCATCTTCTACCCGAGATGGTCCAACTAGGTCATCTATAATTATCACAGCCCATACCAGTGCCCCACCTCCACCTTGCTAGTTTCTGAGTAGAATTGGAGGCCTGCCAATGATCCAGTCGTGGACCCATCCATATGGACCATCAAGAATTACTCTCATCTCATCAGTCCATAAAACCTTTGATAAACCTGTTTCCGGTTATTTCTTTTCCAAGTCTTGACGTTTCCTCTTCTGTGTCTTGTTCAGTGGTGGTCGGGCTCAATTTCCTCACCTCTGCCATGTCTCTGAACACCTTGTACTTCTGGCCTCCAGTGAGTTCTGGAATATGACAGCACTGGAGGATAATGGCTTCCTGGTCGCTTCACGTCTGATTCTTCCCAAATCTTTAGCAGTTTAATCTGCGTTTTTTTTCCTCAACGTGTTTTTTGCGACCCGGTGACTATTAGTAATAAAACTTTTGCAGATTCTGTGATCGTCCCAATATCTGACCATTTTCTACAGTGCTGCATCCTTCAGTAAGACTTTTAACAATTTTTTTAATTTCCAGCAGGAAAATCTTATTTTTTGCCCATTTGGCCTGAGGAAAACAAGCTGTCTAATAATTCTGCACCCTGATAAAGGGCGCCTCATACTTATACAGCACCCCCCTCATTACACAAATAAACATAACCTGATCTCCTTCATCCAATCACTATTCAAGGTTATACAGCGTGGAGGTGGAAAATCTGCATAAAAATGATGATATGGTCAAGTACTCACTGCCTAATAATTGTGCACATGGTACATCTATCTCATATCTATCAGATAGATATATGCATGTACAGTATCTATATTCATAGAATGATATGAGATATATAGAACTATAGATACACCGATATGAGAAAGATTGTTAAATGGATGGATTCATGGATTTGAGATGGTCACAAGTGGACAAAATTGTTGGAAGACTAGAAAAGATTAAAAATAAGTTGACCATAGAGACTTGTTAAGCTAAGGTGTGTCCTGAAATTAGCATCACATATGTGTACAAACTTCTAATCAGTCAGTTTACCTATTTAGAGGGTGAAAAGTAGTCACTGTGCTGTTTGGAATCTTGGTGTGTATCACACTGAACATTGACCAAAGAAAGCTGAGGAGAGATTTGTCTCGGGAGATTGGAATGAGAATTATAGACAAACATGTTAGAGGTACCATGTGCAAAGACCTCCACATTCCAGTTTCCAGTTACTATTGTTGCACATATTATTCAGAAGTTTTAGGTCTATGGGACTGTAGCCAACCTCCCCGGATGTAGCCACAAGAAGAAATCTGATGACAAATTGAAGAGATGGTAATACAAATAGTAACCAAACAGTCCAGAACAACTTCCAAAGAGATTAAAGGAGAACTTTCAAGGTCAAGGTCCATCAGTGCCCGATTGCACCATCCGTTGCTGTCTTGGCCAAAGTGAACTTCATGGAAAACGACTGAGGAGGAAACTACTGTTGCAAGCAAATCCTAAAAAAGCAAGACTGGAATTTGCCAAAATGCATACTGACTAGCCACAAAGCTTCTGGGAAGAATGTCCTTTGAATAAATAATGCAAAACTGGAGCATTTTGGCAGTTACAGCAGTTCTATGTTCACAGACACAAAAGTGAAGACTACAAAGAACATTGTACCTCCTGTGAAACATGTAGGGGGCTTGGTTATGTTCTGGGGCTGCTTTGCTGCATCTGGCACAGGGGGGTCATGAATCTGGGCATGGTCTGGGGTTGCTTTGGTGCTGGTAAAGTGGGAGATTTGTCCAAGGTAAAAGGGATATTGAATAAGGAAGGCTATCACTCCACTTTGCAGCGCCATGCCATACCCTGTGGACAGCGCTTGATTGGAGCCAATTTTACCCTACAGCAGGACAATGACCCAAAGCACACCTCCAAATTATGCAAGAACTATTCAGGGAAGAAGCAGGCAGCTGGTATTCTACCTGTAATGGAGTGGCCAGCGCAGTCACCAGATCTCAACCCCATTGAGCTGTTGTGGGAGCAGCTTGACCGTATGGTGCAAAAAGTCCCCATCAAGCCAAATGAACTTGTGGGAGGGGCTTGTGAAAGCATGGGGTGAAATTTCTCCAGATGATCTCAGCAAATTAACTGCTAGAATGCCAAAGGTCTGCAATACTGTAATTACTGCAAAGGGAGCATTCTATGACGAAAGCAAAGTTTGAAGGAGAAAATTATTATTTCATATAAAAATCTTTTTTTCGAACCTTGTCTGGACTAGATTTTCAATTCATTTGGCAACTAATTTGATTAATAAAAGTATGAGTTTTATGGAAAACACAAAATTGTCTGGGTGACCCTAAACTTTTGAACGGTAGTGTAGGTCTCTGCGTTTATGTCCTGTAGTGCAGTGGTAGCACACTATGCAGGGATGAGGCAGTGACCCAGCAAAGTTCAAATCAAAACGTCTCTTTAACGTATCTTTAATGTTCAATTCACAAAAACACAGCACACGATATCCTCCGGATCACAGCCGGGAACCATATCCTCCAGTTTACAGTCGATAAACGCGCCAGTCCACCTTCAGACCAGTTGCCGCAGGCGACTGCACCGCCGTGTTAATGTTCAACTCACAGCACTACATAGTACACGATATCCTCCGGATCGCAGCCGGGAACCATATCCTCTGGATTGCAGCCAATAAACATGTCAGTCCACCTCCGTGACCAGTTGCCGTGGGCGACTGCACCGCTGTGTACACTGTGGGTACCAGGCCTTCCAGCTGCCTTGGCTGTTTGGCTCTGCTTGCCTGTGTTGCCTCACACAGGTGGAGCTCTGCAGAGCCTCCTGCTCTGTACTCCTACAAACACCAGACTGACACTGGCTATGACCCTGACACACCCAAACCCTATACTGCAGGGTTTTTAACTAGAATCTGTGGCCTTCAGCCACATGGAAAACCCGGCCAGGAATGAAATGGACTGCATGCCTGCCATCCCGTAGTCTGTTTCAAAACACAAAAGCCCACAGCAGGTTTTCACTATATCTGCCTTAGACAAATAGTTTGCCCAAGACTAACACTTAGTTTTATTCTGTATTGCAATCACAGCTACGCCTGTGACTGCAATGCACTCCCATGGACTCAATACGCCTCCGTGCGCATCCTGGAGGGAACACACAGCGACCCTCACATATAACATCAGTCACTGCCTCAAAGTCCATAGGGGCAGAGAATCTAGAAAATGAAAAATCAGTATTTAGTTTGACTTTTTGTCAAAGATAATAAAATGCAAAGCATGGTGTGCAGTATACGGCTGAGCTGAGTGCAGTGTGCAGTATACGGCTGAGCTGAGCATGGTGTACAGTATATAGCTGAGCTGAGCACGGTGCGTGGTATACGGCTGAGCTGAGCATGGTGCACAGTATACGGCTGAGCTGAGCACAGTGTGCAGTATATGGCTGAGCTGAGCATGGTGCGCCGTATATGGCTGAGCATGGTGCACAGTATACGGATGAGCTGAGCACAGTGTGCAGTATACGGCTGAGCTGAGCATGGTATACGGCTCAGCTGAGCACAGTGTGCAGTATATGGCTGAGCTGAGCATGGTATACGGCTCAGCTGAGCACAGTGTGCAGTATATGGGTGAGCTGAGCACAGTGTGCAGTATACGGCTGAGCTGAGCACAGTGCACGGTATACGGCTGGGCTGAGCACGGTGCGAGGTATATGGCTGAGCTGAGCACGGTATACGGCTGAGCTGAGCATGGTGCATGGTATACGGCTCAGCTGAGCACAGTGTGCAGTATATGGCTGAGCTGAGCACAGTGTGCAGTATACGGCTGAGCTGAGCATGGTGCATGGTATACGGCTGAGCTTAGCACGGTGCGCAGTATACAGCCGAGCTGAGCACGGTGCACAGTATACGGCTGAGCTGAACACGGTATACGGCTGAGCTGAGCACAGTGCGAGGTATACGGCTGAGCTGAGCACGGTGCGCAGTATAGGGCTGAGTTGAGCACAGTGCGAGGTATACGGCTGAGCATGGTGCGAGGTATACGGCTGAGCACGGTGCGAGTTATACGGCTGAGCACGGTGCGAGGTACACGACTGCGCTGAGCACGGTGTGTGGTATATGGCTGAGCTGAGCACCATGCACGGTATACAGCTGAGCTGAGCATGATGCACGGTATATGGCTGAGCTGAGCACGGTGCGTGGTATACGGCTGAGCAGATGTAACGTGTCTGCAGCATTCTCCTCCATTACTATGTCAGGAAGCACAGGAGGGATCAGTGCGGAGCCTTGTAGCGGTTCTGTAGTGAGGGGGAACACCAGAAGCCGTTTCCCCTCTTATTCAGCACTGATAATTAGATATTTGTGTCTGATAATTGCTCCGCGTTGTTTTCTCTGCTTCCTTCCTCTGATTTCTCAGGGACACGACTGACGCACTTTTGATAAAAGTGCCAATTAGCAGTGACAATGACAGATACTAGGAGCCCATCGGGCCCAGGAGATGCCCTCGAGTGCTACGTGGTGAGCACTTGTCAGTGTCACATAAATATGGCCGAGCAGATCGGACCTGCTGACGATTAATGAGCCTGTGAGACGCTTCGCGCCAGGATCACACCGGGGACGCTGCGATAATTGAATAATGCCGCTTTCTTCAAGTGTAAACATGCTCAGGCTGGTAACGGGCACACCGATTGGCACGAGGATCCATCATACCCAAGAACCAGAGCACATCGTTATAATAAAGCACATCCTCATGAGGAGAAGCTCACCCTCGCGTCACTCCACTCCTGCCTCATTCTCCACAAATTCTCCACAAGATCCGGAAAGTTCTCATAGATCCAAGAGTTACAGATTTTATAGGGCAGGATGACGAAATAGGTCACGGAGATTGTCGAGGACCTTAGATGAAGCTATATGGTAACCAAGACCATGTAAAGGTGACCTCAGTGATGGAGACGTCCACTGCTGCTGACTACTGATGGTACCCAGGCCTGGGGCCCTGACCCAAAAATGGAGATTAACATTTACATCCTAAATCTTGGTCTAGTCTGTTGTAGTTATATGGAGAAATGTATAAGATCAAGGCAGGAAGGAAGGTTCTGTAGATCTTTGTAGGACCTCCATGTCCATCAGATGGTCTTCTCACCCCATGAGGTGGCCATTAATCGTTGGTGGGGCACAAGAGTGGAGGTCGATGGCTCCTCCAGAACAGACCCTCCTCTAGAAGATTTCATCTCGGCAGCACAGCTCATTCATTTTAGTTTTGTGTTAGATTATAGATTCAGGCAAAAAATTGTCATTTCTATATGGAACATTAAATATTGTGATAATTATAAAAAGATATATGGTAAAATGGCCCAAACACCTACAACACCAAGGAGCATAAAGTACAGAATAACCCACAGGTCTTATAGCAGGACACAGCCCGCCTCTTTACAAGTCAGCCAATAAGAGGTCAGCTCTCATCTTCTAAGCAGGTGTTGAAAACTCAACGCTGCATCGTGATTGGCTGCTTTGGCCTAATGTGCTTTTTGACTATAATAAGTGTTATAACTGTAAGGGTTAAGTACAAAAATCTAGAGATTAAATGTGTAAGGGGCAGCCAGGTAGTGTGTAATCTGATATTCCATGTGTCGTGCCTTTATAACACCTGCTGTGTCTCATGACAGGATCAGAGCTAATGCCCAAAGCCCTTTCTACCAGAATAGTTGGAGGGATTTGGTGGTTTTTTACCCTGATCATCATCTCTTCTTACACTGCAAACTTGGCGGCTTTCCTAACGGTGGAGAGAATGGAGTCCCCCATTGATTCTGCCGATGACTTGGCCAAACAAACGAAGATCGAGTACGGGGCCGTCAGAGACGGGTCCACGATGACCTTCTTTAAGGTAAGGAGCATTGATTTCTTTAGTGTTGGGGGACGAAGGGCGCAATATGACCGTGTTCATACAACATGATTAGAAAATAAGCAACGGGGATCAAGAGCTGAAATTCGGGGTTACGCAGCAAATCTAATGGACAGTAGAAAACTGTAGTCTGGGGAGAGTATAGTAGGCATGCTCTGTGACCTGCGCGGAGGTCACAGTGTAGGAAGGGGGGAAGGTGAGCTGTGACATCACCTATTGTTAGTGGTGGATCCTGTGTTATCTACTGTATATAGAGGTGTTATCAGTCATTGTAAAGGAGGAGGAGGTGAGCTGTGATATCACCTATTGTGAATGGTGGATCCTGTGTTATCTACTGTATATATAGGTGTTATCAGTCATTGTACAGGAGGAGGAGGTGAGCTGTGACATCACCTATTGTGAATGGTGGATCCTGTGTTATCTACTGTATATAGAGGTGTTATCAGTCATTGTACAGGAGGGGGAGGTGAGCTGTGACATCACCTATTGTGAATGGTGGATCCTGTGTTATCTACTGTATATAGAGGTGTTATCAGTCATTGTACAGGAGGAGGAGGTGAGCTGTGACATCACCTATTGTGAATGGTGGATCCTGTGTTATCTACTGTATATAGAGGTGTTATCAGTCATTGTACAGGAGGAGGAGGTGAGCTGTGACATCACCTATTGTGAATGGTGGATCCTGTGTTATCCCCTGTATATAGAGGTGTTATCAGTCATTGTACAGGAGGGGGAGGTGAGCTATGACATCACCTATTGTGAATGGTGGATCCTGTGTTATCTCCTGTATATAGAGGTGTTATCAGTCATTGTACAGGAGGAGGAGGTGAGCTATGACATCACCTATTGTGAATGGAGGATCCTGTGTTATCTACTGTATATAGAGATGTTATCAGTCATTGTACAGGAGGAGGAGGTGAGCTGTGACATCACCTATTGTTAGTGGTGGATCCTGTGTTATCTACTGTATATAGAGGTGTTATCAGTCATTGTACAGGAGGAGGAGGTGAGCTGTGACATCACCTATTGTGAATGGTGGATCCTGTGTTATCTACTGTATATAGAGGTGTTATCAGTCATTGTACAGGAGGGGGAGGTGAGCTGTGATATCACCTATTGTGAATGGTGTATCCTCTGTTATCTACTGTATATAGAGGTGTTATCAGTCATTGTACAGGAGGAGGAGGTGAGCTGTGACATCATCTATTGTGAATGGTGGATCCTGTGTTATCTACTGTATATAGAGGTGTTATCAGTCATTGTACAGGAGGAGGAGGTGAGCTGTGATATCACCTATTGTGAATGGTGTATCCTCTGTTATCTACTGTATATAGAGGTGTTATCAGTCATTGTACAGGAGGAGGAGGTGTGCTGTGACATCACCTATTGTGAATGGTGGATCCTGTGTTATCTACTGTATATAGAGGTGTTATCAGTCATTGTACAGAAGGAGAACTAGGTGAGCTGTGATGTTACCTATTGTGAATGGTGGATCCTGTGTTATCTATACATAGGTTTCAGAAGTGATTTCTACAGAACAGGAAGTTTCATCCTATTGTGAATTTCGAAATGAAGACTGAAAATTTCAGGACTATTTTTAGATCTTGATAACCACATAGAAAATGAGAAACATAACACTAATTTTTTTATAACTAATTTTAACATAAAAACCTGCTGTAGAAAATAGCTACTTTTCTAAAGAAACACTGCCCTTTAAAGAGGACCTTTTACAAGTTTAGCATGTTAAATTGGCCACATTATGATAGAATGGCTGGGAAGCTTAGTAAAACATAGTTTTTATTTTTTAATGTATCATCTCCATTGCAGACATATTAGCTTGTAAAATTTATTTGCTAATTTTTTCTAAGACTAAGTGGGAGATAGCAGAGATTCTTCTCTAGGGGCGTGCACTTTTTCCCCTGAATTACACTGATCAATTCTAATCCATAGGTGTCATGTAGAGGGAGAAAAACAAATTCCCATAAGGAATGTCAACCCTGACTTTCTCTGTGTGGTCTAGAAAAACCCGTAACAAGACAGCACTGCTCTCCTCATTGATCTCACTGTCGGTACCTACTGTGATTACAAGCAATAAAGAGGAGTAGAGCAAAGCTGTTTGTCATTATAAACACCTATTGTAACTTTAATTTCATGGCAGTCGGTGTGTGGGAACAGGGGTTCAAGCAGATCTAACAGCAGTATGAGGGGAGAGCTACAAGAGGTGTTTGTAATGACACAAAACACAGCTTTACTCACCTCCACCACACTCCGTTTTGCTCTGCTCTCCTTCACCACACACTGACAGTGCTGTTAGATGAGAGCTGCAGGAACTGTTGTAATGACACCCAGCTTTATTCTGCTCCCCTTCACCACACACTGACAGTGATGTTAGATGAGAGCTGCAGGAAGTGTTTGTAATGACACTCAGCTTTGCTCTGCTTCCCTTCACAACACACTGACAGTGCTGTTAGATGAGAGCTGCAGGAAGTGTTTGTAATGACACTCAGCTTTGCTGTGCTCCCCTTCACCACACGCTGACAGTGCTGTTAGATGAGAGCTGCAGGAAGTGTTTGTAATGACACTCCGTTTTGCTCTGCTCCCCTTCACCACACACTGACAGTGCTGTTAGATGAGAGCTGCAGGAAGTGTTTGTAATGGCACTCAGCTTTGCTCTGCTTCCCTTCACCACACACTGACAGTGCTGTTAGATGAGAGCTGCAGGAAGTGTTAGTAATGACACTCAGCTTTGCTGTGCTCCCCTTCACCACACACTGACAGTGCTGTTAGATGGGAGCTGCAGGAAGTGTTTGTAATGACACTCCGTTTTGCTGTGCTCCCGTTCGCCACACACTGACAGTGCTGTTAGATAGGAGCTGCAGGAAGTGTATGTAATGACATTCTGCTCTGCTCCACTTCTCCACACACTGGCAGTACTTATATTTGAGCGCAGCAAGAATTGTTGCAGTGACACACAGCAAGCTTGTAATTGCAGTAGATGTCAGCAGTAACATTAGTGAGAAGAGCAGAGCTGTGTGTTATTACATGTCTCACACAGAAAACCGGTTCTGAAAGTCTCGGGGGGGGGGGGGGGGGGCATGTTCTTTTTTCTCCCCTGCTTATGATTGGTCAATATTGTGCAGAGGAAAAAGTTAACGTCCTCAGAGAGAACTTTCTGCAAACAACCTCTTGGTCTTAATGAAAATTAGAATTTAACATTTACAAGCTAATATCTCTGCAACGGAGTGGAAAAATAAAAAAATAAAAACTATGTTCATTCAGGTCTACAGCCACTAATCCACGATGTGGCCAGTTTAACCTGCTCAAACTGGTGAAAGGTCCTATTATGAAGGCAGAGGTCAGTTGGAGGCAAGGGGATGCAAAATAATAATTTGCCATAATTAAATAGCACTCTGAGGATTTTTTTAAACATAAAAACCTAATTCTGACACCATAAAACAAATAATAATAATTTTTCAAATGATACTAAAATTATATTGTTTCAATGTATATGGAATAACATGCTTCCTTTTGAGTAGCGGGAGGTCTGCATTTTGTCTCCCCAAGCTTTAGACCATAGACTTTAGTCTGTGTCTGGGTAGCAGCCTTCTGCAGCAGAAACCTCTCCCTCCTGCTTTGTTTGGAATTGGAAATCAGCCGCACCAAGCAGCATCTAAGTCATTCTACCTTCACTAAAAAAAGGGACATCAGACTGAAAAATAATCCTATCAGGAAATCGCGCTCCAGTTGGTGTTTGGGCTGCGATTTCTGTATTTATTACTTGTGCTGTAGGGATTGTTTTTGTATTTATGGATTTTAAACTGATACATTTTTTCTAATCTGTGTTCAAAATAAGTACACTGGACTATTACATTATAATTAAAGTCAATTTACATCATGCATTTTTGCTATTCAATATTCTTTCCTGAATAATGAATTAATTAATAATTTATTCTATCTCTTTTATAGGGTGTCCGATTTCCAAATTCCCTAAATATCCATTGTGATAAACAATAATATGTATAATATATTATATAGATATAATTGTAGCCTACTGTATACTCTTTATACATTGAACTCAATAGAAAACCAGTATGCAGAAAGCTCCTTTGCTCCCTCTAGTGGTGACTGAAGGAAGCCAGAGTTCTTCCATATAGATGCTGTGTTCTCTTCCATTCTCCTGGCTGGTATACATGGCGTTTCCTTGTCCTAGTAAGTGGCAGAGATGCAACTAAGCTTGAATTGCTGGTGCAGAAATGAGCATGGTCCTAGATGCAATTTTAAAACCGGGGGAAATTTGCCAAGTAACTTTCACAGTCTATATATGGGTCGCATGGCCTGGACTTACTATGGGTCTTCCAACCCGAACTTACAGGCGTATATGAGGTTGTAAGTTTAGGTTGGGAGACCCATAAAAAGTCTGTATACAGACAATGAAATATGATCTTGTGAACCCTTAGAGTGATGGTCAGACAAGCTAACTGCCACACCTTATACATAGGGTATTTTAATGGCAGGAATTATTTAGTATAACTTTGTTATTCATGAAAATTTCTGCTTTTTCTGTGTTTGAGTCCAGGGGGAGGAGTTACATAGCTGTCAGTCACTAAGTAGAACCTCCCACTGGACTCCTGAGCCTTAAAAAAAAATCAGGATTTAAACCAATAAAATACAAGTCCTACTGAAGCTTTTACAATAAAATTAGATATAAATCTGCTCGATATCTTTTCATCCTACGTCCTGCAGACATTTACAAGTCCCCTTTAACTCAAAGTCTTTGAAGGGGATATGAGAAAAATTGAACTCCGACCACCACAAGGATCGATAAGGAGAACTATTCTTCATACATTTTTACCTATTTCGATAAAACAGAACCTGGCGGACATTGGTTTTATTGCTTTTCACCTGATGCAGCCATGATTAGAAGTGGAGAATGTACTTTTTAAACTGCTGATTTATTTCAGGTGGATGACTAATGCCGCCCCCTCATCCATCAGGACCGTAAAACATCACGTTGGCTATTCCTTCCTTTTTCTTTTTTTTTAACATTTCCTCTTGAAAATCCACAATAATTGCAATGCACCAGAACAAATCCAGGTTACAAAAATGTCATTGTTCCTTCGCTTTGGTTCCTAAGAAACCAGTGAACTCTCGTTAATATTCCAGTTTGCTTTAAATTAGTGTTAATTGAAGAATTCTCGGTTCGATAATTGAGGGGATGTTGGGAGACAAGAGCAGGTGTACGCGCGCATAACTTGTGCCGGAGATGGGATTTGGTCAGATCTGTTCGGGTTAAGCAAGCTAATGTTTGAATTTGTTCTAAAAACGTTCTGATTTTACTTCGGTGACTTGTTTTGCTCCGATTCATTAAGTCAATCAGGAGCTTGTACCAGGCAGAAAGAACTTACCATCAGATTATAATGTGTCGCGCAGCATGACGAGAAGGGTTCTAATATTCTGTATGAAAAAAAGGTAAATTAATCCCTATGTCCAACCAACACGGAGACCTGCGCGGGCTTTATCTGTAGTCATTGCACATTCACTTAGAGTTTTGTGATGTATTTCTTTAATTAGGTCACTGTCTCCTACAAAATCAGAACACTCGTCTTCTGCTGTCATCATTCTCATGATCTGTCAGGGAAAAAAGTTTTGCTTTTATGTGAGTGTGTGTATATATATATATATATATATATATATATATATATATATATATATACACTCACCGGCCACTTTATTAGGTACACCATGCTAGTAACGGGTTGGACCCCCTTTTGCCTTCAGAACTGCCTCAATTCTTCGTGGCATAGATTCAACAAGGTGCTGGAAGCATTCCTCAGAGATTTTGGTCCATATTGACATGATGGCATCACACAGTTGCCGCAGATTTGTCGGCTGCACATCCCAAAGATGCTCCATACAAGGCAGGATGGATCCATGCTTTCATGTTGTTTACGCCAAATTCTGACCCTACCATCCGAATGTCGCAGCAGAAATCGAGACTCATCAGACCAAGCAACGTTTTTCCAATCTTCTACTGTCCAATTTCGATGAGCTTGCACAAATTGTAGCCTCAGTTTCCTGTTCTTAGCTGAAAGGAGTGGTACCCGGTGTGGTCTTCTGCTGCTGTAGCCCATCTGCCTCAAAGTTCGACGCACTGTGCATTCAGAGATGCTCTTAGGCCTACCTTGGTTGTAACGGGTGGCGATTTGAGTCACTGTTGCCTTTCTATCAGCTCGAACCAGTCTGCCCATTCTCCTCTGACCTCTGGCATCAACAAGGCATTTCCGCCCACAGAACTGCCGCTCACTGGATTTTTTTTCTTTTTCGGACCATTCTCTGTAAACCCTAGAGATGGTTGTGCGTGAAAATCCCAGTAGATCAGCAGTTTCTGAAATACTCAGACCAGCCCTTCTGGCACCAACAACCATGCCACGTTCAAAGGCACTCAAATCACCTTTCTTCCCCATACTGATGCTCGGTTTGAACTGCAGGAGATTGTCTTGACCATGTCTACATGCCTAAATGCACTGAGTTGCCGCCATGTGATTGGCTGATTAGAAATTAAGTGTTAACAAGAAGTTGGACAGGTGTACCTAATAAAGTGGCCAGTGAGTGTGTATATATATATATATATATATATATATATATATATATATATATATATATATATATATATATATATATATATACATATACATAGCGGGTTAATTAAGTATTAAACATGTTACCAACTTTCTAAGTAAATATGGTTCTAAAGGTGCTATTAACATGAAATTTTTCACCGGATGTTGGTAACAACCCAACCCATCCAATCCACACAGGAAAAGAAATCATCCATAGGTGTCCATAAAGTATGTGTAATAATGACAAATGACACACGAAAAAGTATTGAACACGCTTACTGAAATGTATTTAGTACTTCGTACAAAAGCATTTGTTGGTGATGACAGCTTCAAAACGCCTCCTGTATGGAGAAACTAGTCGCAGGCGTTATTTCGCCTCATTCTTCCACACAAACACTCTTCACATCCTGAAGTTTCCATGGCTCCTTTTATGAACTCTGAGCTTTAGTTTCTTTCATAAATGTTCTATTGGATTCAGGTCAGGTGATTGCTCGGCCATTGTAGTAGCTTTATTTTCTTTCTCTGAAACCAGTTGAGAGTTTCCTTGGCTGTGTGTAGGATCATTGTCTTGCTGAAATTTCCAACCTCATTTCATCTTCATCATCCTGGTAGATGGTAGCAGATTTTTTTTATAAGAACGTCTTGGTACTTTTGTCCATTCCTCCTTCCTTCAATCATATGACGTTTTCCAGGGCTGTATGCTGCAAAAACTGCCCCACATCATGATGTTCTCACCTCCAAACATTACTGTTGGCATGGTGTATTTGAGGTGATATGCTGTGCCTTGTGGCCTCCAAACATGGTGTGTATTATGGCATCCTAAGATCTAAATTTTGGTCTCATCTGACCAGTCTGTATTCTCCCAGTATTTCACAGGCTTGTCTAAATGTTGATGAGCAAACTGCAAACGCACTTGAGTTTGCTTTTTGTTCAACAGTGAAGTCTTGCGTGGTCAGCGTGCATACAGGCCAAGGAGGTTGAGTGCATTACTTTTTTTTTTTAAACAATTGTACCTGCTGATTCCAGGTCTTTCTTTTAGCTCTCCACAGGTGGTCCGTGGATTTTGGACAACTCCTCTGATAATTCTTTTCACTCCTCTCTCTGAAATATTGCAGGGAGCACCTGGTCATGACCGGTTTATGGTGAAATTAAGTTCTTTCTGCTTCAGGATTATGGCCCCAACAGTGCTCGCTGGAACTTTCAGTAGTTTAGAGATTCTTCTTTAACCAATGCCATTAGAATTGTTTGCAACAATAAGGTTGCGAATGTGTTGAGACAGATCACTAGTTTCACCCATCATGAGATGTTTCTTGTGTGGCACCTTGGTAATAAGAGACCTTTTTATAGGCCATTAGTTGAACTAGCTGATATTATTTTTCACTAAGTGGCAGGATTGCTTTCTAATTACTTATAGATGTCAGCTGGTGTCATGACTTTCCATGTTCAATACATTTTCCCTCAGTCATTTCTCATTATTACACATAACTTAATTTATGGATATCTATGGTACTGTTTTTGCCTCTGTGGATTGAATGGGTTGTTACCAACATCTGGTGACAATTTCATGTCAGCAGCACCTTTAGAAATATATTTACGGTACTTAGAAAATTGGTGACGTGTTCAATACTTATTTCGCCTGCTGTGTGTGTGTATATATATATATATATATATATGTATGTACTGGCATGGCCTGCATACTCACCGGACATGTCACCCATTGAGCGGAGTGAGGTCAGGCTGCAGGTAGTAATGGTAGTAGTACAGATAAACCCATATGGCCGGGAATATACGAAGTAGTGAGTGCATACTGTAACAAAACATTTTAAACCGACCAGATGGAAAAAGGTGAAGTGTAGAGCTTACCGATAGTGATGTAAACCGCCCGTCCGTGACACCAGACACCACAGGCGTCTTATATTTCCGGCCATATGGGATTATCTGTACTACTATCATTACTACCTGCAGCCTGACCTCACTCCGCTTCACCACCTATGTCGACTTGATTAATCCCTCTATTTTTTGATCCCTTGATTCATGTCTTCTGTTTTTAATGTGTATTACTTTGTGCATCGCGATTCGGGTCCAGCGCCTCCCATCTTCATTCGATGACGTCCTCTTCTGGTCTTTTTGCCCCGGCGCCTGCGCACTGCAGTACTTTGCTCTGCCCTCAACAGGGCAGACAAAGTAAGCCTGCGCCGGAGCCGCGGCAAGAAGACAAGAAGAGGACGTCATCGAATCAAGATGGGAGGCGCTGGACCCAAATCGCGACGCCCATCGGACCGGACTGCAGCGGGACCGACCCTGGGTGAGTATAATCTAACCTTTATTTCTCATCTTTCAGGTTACATTGGGGGCTAATCTACAGCATTACAGAATGCTGTAGCTAAACCCCTGATGCCAGTGGGCTTAGCTCAGATACGATTTTTGGGGTGACAGTCCCTTTAAGATATGTTTTTGGATATTTTTAGTGTCACCCATTGAGCATGTTTGGGATATTCTGGACCGGCATATATGACATTGTTCAAGTTCCTGCTAATATCCAGTAACTTCACGCAGCCATTGAAGAGGAGTGGCCCAACATTCCTGCTAATATCCAGTAACTTCACGCAGCCATTGAAGAGGAGTGGCCCAACATTCCACCGGCCACAATCAACAACCTGATGAACTCGATGCGAAGGAAGATGTGTTGACGAATCAGAGCTTGTAAATGCTTTTTTGTAGCCAGACAAGAGTCGTTCAATTTTTGTTTGAGGGATTTTCCTCCATTCTTCCTTAGAAAATTCTTCCAGTTCTGTGAGATTCCTGGGTCGTCTTGCATGCGCTGCTATTTTGAGGTCTAGCCACAGATTTTCAATGATGTTCATCATAAAATCATAGAATGTTAGAGTTGGAAGGGACCTCCAGGGTCATCGTGTCCCACCCCCTGCTCAATGCATCTATCTCAGATAGATGTCTGTCCAGCCTCTGTTTGAAGACTTCCATTGAAGGAGAACTCACCACCTCTCGTGACAGCCTGTTCAACTCGTTGATTACCCTCATTGTAAAACCATTGTAACGCATTTAAAGCCATTGTAAAACCTTCAGCTTGCACCATTTGAAGGTCGTTTATTGTGGATTGTGACGTGTCTAGGAACATTATCCATTTGTAGAAGCCATCCTCTTTTCAACTTCAGTTTTTTTACAGATGGTGTTATGTTTGCATCAAGAATTTGTTGAAATTTCATTGAATCCATTCTTCCCTCTACCGGTGAAATGTTCCCTGTGCCATTGGCTTCAACACAACCCCAAAACATGATTGATCCACCGTCATGCTTAATGGTTGGCGAGATGTTTTTTTCCTGAAATTCTGTGCCTTTCTCCACACATACCTTTGATTACTGTGGCTAGAGAGTTCTATTTGAATCTCATCGGTCCACAGGACTTGTTTCCAAAATGCATCAGGCTTGTTCAGTTATTCTTTTACATACTTCTGACACAGAATTTTATTGTGAGGCTGCCGGAGAGGTTTTCTGATGACTCTTTCATGAAGGCCATATTTGTGCAGGTGTCTCTGGACAGTAGAACAATGTACCACAACTCCAGAGTCTGCTAAATCTTTCTGAAAGTCTTTTTCCATCAAGAAGGGTTCTAATTTGCCTCTGTAGCAATCCCACGAGCAGCTCTCACTCATATTTTGCTTGGTCTTCCAGATCGTACCTTGACCTCCGCTATTCCCATTAACTGCCATTTCTTAATTACATTTCAAACTGAGGAAAGGGCAAATTGAAATTGTTTTTTTTTTTTTGTCGTCTTTTAGCTTTCTCCTGATTTGTGGACTTCCGCCATTTTCATTTTCAGATTGCTAGGCAACTGCTTAGAAGAACCAATGGCTGCTGTTTTTTGGCACAATGTTAGAGGGGGCTGGGTTTTTATAAAGCTGAGAAATTTGCATCACCTGACATCTCCTAATGATGATCTGATGATCAAATACTTATTTCTCACTGCAAAATGCAACTAAATTTATATAATTTATACAATGTGATTTCCTGGATATTATTTTTGATATTCTATCTCTCAATGTTAAAATTAACCTACCCTTAAAATTATAGACTGTTCATGTCTTTGTCAGTGGGCAAAATAAAAAAATCAGCAAGGGATCAAATAATTATTTCCTTCATTCACTGTATATATATATATATATATATATATATATATATATATATATATATATATATATATATATATATATAGTTATAGTGTATATATTTTTTTTTTTGCCTAAAATAGAAGGGTAATAACTTTAGACCTTTTAGAGATCATTTAATCTTCCACTTGCTAACTGTTCACAGTAACAGTAATTTTGACCAGGGGTGCTTAAACTTTTACATGCATTTAACGAATTAAAAAAAAATGGTATCCGGAGGTGGACAATCCCTTTAAGACATTGGCTGCCATGTAACAATACAGAGGGGATGTCTGGTCATCTGCCCCTTTAACAGCTGATAAAACAACATTTCTGTTCAGCTTCACTGGCTGATAATATCTCATCTGTGTCTTGTATGTCTTCCACACTGTAAGGAAAGTCTGTTTCCAGCACAGATAATAAATATGTTGAGAATAGACATTCCTGTTTCCTTCCTCCTGATTTAGTACAATTTGTGGACCATCAGTCCCTCTGTTTCACTATCCCATAAAATATGAGTATAAAACTCTTCATCATGACCGCTACTCAAAAAATCTCTAATAAAAACGCTTGCAAGTCACTTCTTGAGGAAATGGAAGAGCAAGAGAAGATATTTTTTTCCTAAAAATCAATGAAAACTACAAAAGAGTTGTGAAAATGTTAATAGAAGCAGAAGAGATCTGTATGTTGATCTTTAGGGAGTAAGTGACCTGGATACACTTATAATTAGATTAAGTAGAGCTAGGTAGAAAGTGCACTTTGGAAACAAGTCCTGTGGGCCAATGAGGTTAAAATAGAACTTTGGCCACAATGTTCAAAGGTATGTGTGGCGAAAAAAGGGCACAGAATTTCAGGAAAAAACATCTAACCAACCATTAAGCATGGTGGTGGATCAATCATGCTCTGGGGTTGTGTTGCAGCCAATGGCACAGGGAACATTTCACGGGTAGAGGGAAGAATGGATTCAATGAAATTTCAACAAATTCTTGATGCAAACATAACATCATCTGTTAAAAAAAAAAAGCTGAAGATGATAGCTTCTACAAATGAATAATGATCCTAGACACACGTCACAATCCACAATAGACGACCTCAAAAGGCGAAAGCTGAAAGTTTTACAATGGCCCTCACAGTCCCCTGATCTGAACATTATTGAAAATCTAGACCTCAAAATAGCAGAGGATGCAAGACGACCAAGGAATCTCACAGAACTGGAAGAATTTTCCAAGGAAGAATGAATGAAAATCACTGAAACAAGAATTGAACAACTCTTGGCTACAAAAACTTATACACGTTGTGAAACTTGCAAAAGGGGGTGATACTAGGTACTAACCACGCAAGGTGCCCAAACTTTTACATTGGCTCATTTTTCCTTTTTGTAATTTTTAAAATGTAAAAGTTGAAAATATATGTATATGTTTTTGTCTAAACTACAAAGGAAATGTGTCAACTTTAGGCCTTTTAGAGATCATTTCATCTTCAACTTGCTTAACTGTTCACAATAACAGCAATTTTGAACAAACTTTTACTTGCTACTGTATTTGAGAAAATTATTTTTGCATTTCGGTTTCTTTAAAAACGTTGCACTGTTTTTTTTAAGACTATGTTTTCACATTCTTTAACATGATGTCTGGTCATAAATCCGTTCTGAGGAGCACAGAAAAAGAATTAGAAACTCTCTCATTGGACCATTAGAATGTGATCACTGCCAGCAATAGACAGTGCAACACAGAGGCAATAGAAGACAAATGGTGCAACATTTTTAATGAAACCCAATCACAAAAATTATTTTTAGCCAAAATTACAAGCATTTAAATAAGAAAAATGGCACGAAGTGTGAACAAAATATTGACATGCATTTTATGTCTTTTGAGAAGATAAAAACCTTCAAAAGATCTGTCAGTCGCTTGGTTTCCTCTACTGTTTTGTAATATTTATGGTACTTCTGAGTTAAAACATGCTACAAGGGACATGTTGCTATTGTCATGTCTGAAGAGACCGCAGAGGCCCTAAAGTCATAGCATTCTCAGGATGGGTTATAAATATACTATCTTTTAGAGTCCGACAGCTGGAAACCTCACAAATTATGAGTTTGGAGTTTCCAAAGCCCCTTATGTGAACGGAGTGGTAGTGCGCATGCGCCATAACTCCGTTATTGACTTTGTTTTGGAGTGGCGAATATGCAGGAATGCTACCACTCCGGTAGACCCATAGAAGTGTTTATGAAAGCTTCACCACTCGTGAGAACAAGGTTTGTAAAGTCCCTTGGGTGAATGGAGTGGTAGGGCTCATGAGTGACCTTACCATCATTCAGTACAAGATGTTACACATGCACTCTCCCGTTCCCATAGACCTATAGAAGTTTAATGGATGCCTCGCCACCAGTTATGTAGGAATTCCAAAGTCTCCAGTGGGAATGGAGCAGTATTGCGCATGCGTGACCACCACTCCATACACATTCTATTGAAGTGGCAGTTACGCATGCACGTTACCACTCCCATAGACCCGTGAGTAGGTTGTTGCGCATGCACCTACCATTCCATTCACACTTTTCGAGTCTTGTGGGTTTGCTGATTCTGTGCCCAGTGCCCAATAATAATTAGTCAATTTGGAGACCATGTTCTGCTGCTTGGCGGTCTCATGACAGCCGCAACTCGATGGGACATGGGACACTACCATAAGGAAAAAGGCAATCAGCTAAGACCGCCCATAGAATAAGTCATAATTAAAATCTCCTACCAGTGTCCCTGCCATGTTGTATTGGCCAACAGAAGAAGAAAAGTCTGCTGAAAAGTACTTCGGACCATCATTTTATGTCAATGCCCAACCTAAGGGATCTGGAAAATGCCTGACATAATAATGCCGTCTGCCAATCGGCGTGAAGTCTTCATTTCAATGACATGCATCATACATTACTAACAATTACTTTTCACTACTTCCAGAAATCCAAAATCTCCACGTATGAGAAGATGTGGGCATTTATGACCAGTAGGCAACAGACGGCACTCGTGAAGAACAACGATGAGGGCATTCAGAGGGTTCTTACCACCGATTACGCGCTGCTCATGGAGTCCACCAGTATTGAATTTGTCACACAGCGGAACTGCAACCTTACCCAGATTGGAGGCCTCATTGACTCCAAGGGTTATGGAGTTGGCACACCTATTGGTAAGTTGCAGAAGCTGGTGGGGGGATTGAATTTACTAATGCAGTGAACCTAAAGCCTCGTTCATACAAGCTTGTTCACTAGAGATGACTAACATGATTTGAGGCCAATCAGATTAACTTCATATTGTATACAAATTTGAGCTTACCAGAACCCGAATATTTTTCAATTAATTTTTTTTCAAATTAAGGAAAACGGTGGCTTCCTGCGTAGTTCTCTGTCCGTCCCTCCTCCGGCCCGCTTCTTCCCTTTGGCTCCCATCTTCTTTTCTGTCTTCACTCTTCGGCATTTCCAGTGCTGACCAGGCGTCCAGTGTGATAATGACAGTGCACATCACAATGCCGCACAAGACCCAGCAAGCACTGAAGAGTAAAGAAGACTGTAGTCTAGAGATGGACGAACTCCTGTATGTTCGGGTCTGGTGGGCTAAGACGAACAGTTATAACAAAGTTTGGGTTTGGGTATCAGAACAGTATCCGGACCCTGACCCCATTAACTTGAATGGGGTGCACGAACATCCAGTGTTTGCCACGCTGTCATATGCATGACAGCGCGGCAATCACCGCTTCTGATCAGCGGTAAAATCATTGCCGCCAGTCAGACAGCCGTCGTTCCTACGCTGTCAAATGACAATGAGAGCCCGCACCTGTGATCGGAAGTATAGAGTTCATCTCCGGTCACTGGCGTCGGCTGATGGGACTACTGCTGCTATCAGCCTACGTCTGCTGCCGCTAATTACAGGAGCGTCTGATGGGAGTATTCATCCGGAGCCTGCGCTCTAACAACATTAGCAAGGCTGGTTATCAAGAATCGAAGGCTCACCATGCTGTTGAAAGAGTGAAAAACTTAAAGGGGTCTGAATACTTTCCGTACCCATTGTACATCTATGCATAAATGTGAAGACCCTTTAAAGGGGCTTTTCCATCTGCGCAAAAGGATATGAGATCACTTTATGGTCTGACCTGAGAAGCCACGACTAATCCAAACGATGACGGGACAGCGCCACTCTTATCCATAGTCTGTGCCTGGTATTACAGTGCCGGTCTATGCAAGTGAATTGGACAAAGCTACAATGTAGATGCAGACGAGGCGAATCCAGCGCACTTGTCCTTTCTGTATTTCCCTCTGTGTTTTATCACATTATCTTACGTGTCATACATTTTGCCCATTCAGTCACTTAACGACCCGCAATAAATCTAAAGTTCACGTCTGAACGATTGCTTTCTATATTCTGACTGCCAATGCTGAGAAAATTATTGTTTTCCGCAGCCATAAAAGTTTTGTTTTCTTTTTTTTTTGCTGTGTGAGTGACAATGACCGATTTCTGCCCGACCCTGGATGCCGTTTGCAAACATATAAATTATGATCTGTTTTTAACCTAATAAAGCGTTTCTGGGAAGTGTTGTTAGAAAATGCTAATACCAGTGACACGGTGACAAATGGATCGCTGCATTCGGACAAACAGAGAGAAATAAAGGACAGCGCAGCCTGATGGATAACACCGGAGAAATCCTGAGCGAAGACTGCAGAAATTAGTGCATGTTGTTAACTCCTTCATCCCATGGAGTATAGTCACTAGGTACTAGATGTGATGACGTAGGGGGGAGATGAGCTCCTCCAAAATGCACAACATGGATATACTGGAAATTTCCACTATTGTATGTTTTTACCCCTGGAAGTCATCATTAGATGGGTGCAATGAACATGCAGTCCCTTATATATAAGTCAATGCCAGTCAGCAGCTACTAAAGCTTTCATTTGTTGCTGAATACTCAACAATTAAGTGGAAAAACCCATCAATTTAGTGCCCCTCACACCCAGTGTATAACATCTGGCCCCTCGCTTTCAGTGTAAAACATCCGTCCCCTCACCCCCAGTGTATAACATCCAGCATTTCGCCCCCAGTGTAGATGAGTCGCCCGACAGGGCCGTGGGGTACCCGGTACCGGGTCCGGTGTTCACAGCGGGATGTCACAGTGGCGACCCGGTCCGTGGCCCTGGGCGCCCATGTGAATGGGAAATTGAATAACGTTTATGTTCGTGATGCCACCTGTTTTACTCGGTCAGTGGGGACCGACGCTGCTTTAAGGGCTCCTCTAGGGTGATGTTATGGCAGCTAGATGGTATAACTTCCCACAGGTGAAGTGTATCCCCAGGGCTCCCGGTGTGTAGATAGAAGATGTTGAATGGTGCAGTTAAAGAACGAGGACACAGGTTTGCAGTCTCTTTACCTGGTTTACTGAAGACTTCAGGCAGCCACAGTCCAGGGCACCAGATCACAGGATAGGGAGAATCCGACCGGCTTGGAAGCGAATCCAGAGTTCTCCTTTACCGGGCGGAGATGAAAGCCTTCCTCTAGCGCTGTGGTGTTGTAGTCCCTTACTGCCTATGGCTTCAGATAAGGTCCTCACTGTTCTTCTCTGTCCCCCATATAGGATAGGACAATACCTGTATAACAGGTAATTCAAGCCTTTTTACAGGGACTCTATCACTTGCAGTTTAGCTGTCCTGCCGGTCTCTGCTGTAAGTCGTAGAGTCCCTTACAACCTCGGTGTTTCTGCTACCGGTGATCTGCGCTTCAGAAAGAGGCAGCTCGTTTGTAGCTGGTCTCCCCCTGATATCACTCTCCTGTGCTTCGCTCTCCTGCTCACTTTCCACAAGCTGTCATTTCCTTCTTAATTCTCTTTCTTTAGGAGCTGTAGCGACTCTGTCTACACGGCTCCTTCAGTCCTTCCGACACTCAATGTCTGACTGCTCTCTCCTCTGTCCTCTGACAGAATCTGACTAACTTCCCTCCAATCCACAATATATATGCATATGCAGGGGAGTCACCTAAGAATAGGATCAAAAGCTCCTCCTTGTGGCCTGGAGTGTGAACATGTTGTGTGTATGGTGATTACCTGGTAAAAAATATCCTTCATCACTTCCAAGCATAACATCACTCTCCCCGTGAGGAAAGCAATTGGAGCGCCCCCACCGCCGCAGGGCCGAGGGGTACCCGACACCGGGCCTCTGAGTCTCTGTTCTGGGGGTTGTCACGGTGGCTAGACCCGGTCCGTGGCCCTGCCTGCGCGGAGGGGGAGTCCAGTGAATGAGTGGTGAATGGTGACGGTGTTGTTGTGGTGCGGTGCAGTAAATAACGAGGACACCAGGTTGCAGTCTCTTTACCTCTTGTGTTGCGGTCCTTCCCTGCTGTGCTTACGGAAAGTCCCTACAACTGTTGTGTCTGTTTCTCATATTCCCTCACAACTCGATTAGATGATGTTCTGCTAATCCGTCCCTCCCGGTGTTATGGTTGTGACGCACCCGTATGACGGGTAGGCTCGGAGCTCTTCCGGGACCCTACAGTCGCCCCTCTCCACAGGTTGCCCCCTATGTCTTCTTAGGTGATTTAGGTGAGACAGCCCGCCTATGACTGACTGTCCTGCCGTTGGTTTGAAGTATTGCTTGGAGCTAGATATATATAAATACTTCCTCTGCGTTCCGGCCGCCGGCTGTGCGCCTCAGTAGGATGTTGCCTCGGTCTTACAGCACGACTCCTACTGGTATTCTCCTTGTTGCTTTGATCTCGTTTCTCACTCAGCACAATATATCTCGCTTCTGATCCTTTCTTAGGGCACCGCCGCTATGCTGAGCAGGCACGGTCCCGTGACGTTCTTTCTCATTGCCAGGCCTCTGTCAGGGTCCCAAACCTGACAGGGACCCTACCGAATCTTCCGCCACAACACCCCCTGCCACAAGGTGTTGCCTGGTTCCAACCCAGTCAGCTTTCTGTCCTAACTTCCTGCCTGACCCCCAGTTTACCCACACGGTGAGGAGTGGCCTAATAAATAGCACCCTTAGCTCCCCCTGTAGACCCGACTGTGAAATGTATTGGTGTATGTGATACCTGGCCAGATGAACTCCTTCAGTGCCATCAGACGTACCATAGCTCCCCTTAGCGGCAGAGCTTCAGTACTGCAACGACCAGGACTCTGGGGCGCTGCACTCCCCCCCGGTTAAATCCAGTACTCCTGGACTGGGAAGAAAACAACAATACAGGTTAGCAAAAAGACATACAATTTTAAAATGCAATAACAATAAGCAAGTTTGAACAGGGCTTCCCTTTATGGGAGGTGAGGACACTTGAACGTTACAAAACATGGTCAAATATTACAGCAACATGCTATAAATAACTTTCTTTTACCCAACCGGGTATTCTACTTAGTGCAAACTTTGAACAATAAGTTAACATTGCCTTTAAGGACGTACACGCTCAATCCACTAAAGACTTTCTTATAAAACATTATAATACTACTCAACTTTTCTACGTTCTCCTTCTTTAAGTCTGCAGGACCGCCTGTCCTAACTGCTCCAGACCTACTGCCTCTCCTTTCTATGCAGGACCGCCCCTTGCTGCCCGGGCCTACTGCCCTTCCACCACTATACACAGTATAGAACATATCATTTTTCCTTCAGTTCAAGACTACTGAGCCATCTCTATATGGCTCCTAGGAGGACTCACCAACTAACCCCGTCCGGGTTCACTTTCTGTCCTCACTCTTCCATCAACATTATCAAACATTTTTCACAATTAACTAGTTGGTTACATTTAATGTTTACATATCAGCATTATTACTTTCTTTCTTCTAAGACATTATTGCCTTCTAGCTGTCTTAAGGCAATACCATTCCGAAGTGCAACGTGTGAACATCCCCTTTAAAAGGGGACCAAGTCTTTATGAGGTAGCACAGCTTCTTCAGCTACCAGTCCGTACACAGTAAGAACTCCGGTGCGGATTCCAAGAACCGTATCTTCGCAAAGAGTCCTCCTTGTACGTAAAACCAGTAAGGAGCACCTTTAAGAAGGTGCAAACTATTTACAAAGAGTTTGTATCATTCATGCATTGTTCATGATTCCAGCAGTTCTTTGAGAACTTGTGCAAAACTTTGAAATCACACAAAAACAAAAGCAATAGGGATCCCGGGTCAACAAAGGGATCCCTTTAAGAGTTAACCCAGGACAGGTTTTAGCAGCAACATAGCAGAAAACAGTTTGAAGAACTATTTACATGTGCCGAATCAGTAGAGTCTTACTCTGATGCCGGTGGTGCAGGGGATGGCCTCTGGTCCCCGGTCGATGCAATGTCAGTACCGGTGGTTGGTCCCTCAGGTGCAATCAGATCACCCGGTGTCTGGATTTGAAGGCTAACCCTGCTTGCAAGTTCAGTAGCCGCTACAAGGCATACAGTGGTGATAGTAACAAGATCTGGCAAATCTGGGTCAATCATGATTGGTGCAACAGGTGGCGCTCCATCAGGCTCACATCGTCGGACGTTCCGGGCGCACCATCCTTGTGCATTCCGATGACGGGTGTAAGTCACCTGATCCCCTTTTTGCAATGGATCCCCATCTCGGCTGCAGCAGGGAGTTCTCACGTTGTAACTAGTAACAAAGACATCAGTTGGTAGTCCCGGTTCCCGTATGGAGCCCTGTTGTGAACTCTGTTTTCAGGCTCCCTCTTGTGGTCACAGGTGGTATGGTGTGACTTTTGCTTTGGGCTCCCTCTGGTGGCTTTATTTGTTATCCTGCTGGTCAGCTGTCTCGTTATCCTCTGGGAGGTTCCTATATAGCTCTGTTTCACTTCCACTTGTTGCCGGCTGACAATGTAATCAGTGCTACTTTGATTCCTGCTGACTACCTTGCTCCCAGTCCCTCCAAGACAAGCTAAGTTTTGTTTGCTCATTTTTTGATCATCAGTGTTTATCATGTTTTCTGTCCAGCTTGCTAAGATGTGATTCTCTCGCTTGCTGGTTGCTCTAGTGGACTGAGTTTCTCCCCACACACCGTTAGTTGGTGCGTGGGTTCTTGAAATCTCAGGATGGATATTTTGTAAGGTTTTTTTTGATCACATAGACCCCTGCTCTATCTTCTGCTTTCTAGTACTAGTGGGCCTCTTTTTCTGAATCTGATTTCATCCCTATGTATGTGCCTTCCTCTTACTTCACCGTTAATACTTGTTGGGGGCTTCTATATCTTTGGGGATTATTTCTCTGGAGGCAAGCGAGGTCTTTCTCTCTCTTTAGGGGTAGCTAGTTTCTCCGGCTGGCTCGAGACGTCTAGGAATTTTTTAGGCACGTTCACCGGCTACCTCTAGTTGTGTTGGATAGGTTCAGGTTTGCGATCAGTCCAGTTACCATCTCCCTAGAGCTTGTCCTAAGTTTAATCACTTGCTGGTCTATTTGTGATCCTCTGCCACTAAAGGATCATAACAGAGCCCCATCCCCTCTTCGGGTGGTAGGCCAGCACAGTTCCCCGCTTTACCACGTCTTTCCTGCCGTGCGCAGACTTTCTACGTTGTGTATCATGTTGTTCGGTCTCGTCTCGATTTTTCCAGTGTTGGATTAAACATTGCTTATACTGTTCCCAGGTAAGTACCGCAAGGGTGAGGCCGTCCCCCGGAGCCCCATCTGGCTCAATCCAGGGGGTGTCCCACCGGAGGATCACCCCGTCGGGGCCCACATCTATGGGTTCTCCCATCTTGGTCAACAGTGGCGGTGCCAGCCTCCCCATTAGGTCGGGGGTGAGGACCACCCGCTCAACCGTGAATAAGCGGTTACTGTTGGAGTGAGGGTCGGTCGCGGGAGCGGGATCGTGCGGGGGAACAGGGGCGCCTTCCATACCTGCGCCTGATGTGATTCCACCGATGTCGATCCGGTCCGTTAACGAGGACGCTGGAATCGGCTGCAGCCCGGACCGCGGCTCCTCCTCGGCGGCCTCCGAATGCAGCTCCGCTCCCCATGGCTCCTCTTCTGCTGGCTCCGAGATCGGGATAGGTGGGCTCAGCTCCTCCGCTGGCGGTTCTAAGGAGTTCAGATTCTCCCGCTGCGGCGGACGCGGGTCCGCCTCTGGTGGGTGAGGGCAAGCCGGGATCACCTCGTCGTCCCTCGGGCACTTGCTGGTCATCATCGCTGTCCGACATTCGATGGCAATGCATGCACCGGGCTCCGCCATTCCTCCGAGGTCGAGCTCCTTCACCTCGTTCCCGCGGTTGCAAATCAGGGGGCAGTTCTCCTCTACTGCTGGGCAGGTCCTCACCTCGCAGCAGGAGTCGGAGGGGGCAGTCGCTGCTTTTGGCACCGCTTTGGTAGTCTCCTCCCATGGCACGCCCTCCTTCTTCCTCTGCGCTCCCCGTGGCGCTGCAATGGCGGCGGTTTTGGCGGGAACTTCTGGCGACGAGCAGCAGTACACAGTCCTCTCAATAAAGCACAGTCCAAGCACAGTAAATCACAGTTCCAAGGCACACATGACCTGATTCTTCAGGCTTAAGTAGATCCTGTTCGTGACGCCAAATTTGAGCGCCCCCACCGCCGCAGGGCCGAGGGGTACCCGGCACCGGGCCTCTGAGTCTCTGTTCTGGGGGTTGTCACGGTGGCTAGACCCAGTCCGTGGCCCTGCCTGCGCGGAGGGGGAGTCCAGTGAATGAGTGGTGAATGGTGACGGTGTTGTTGTGGTGCGGTGCAGTAAATAACGAGGACACCAGGTTGCAGTCTCTTTACCTCTTTACTGAAGATCTCTGGGTCCTCAGTCCGGAATACGGTTAACCAGGCTGCGCAAGTCCGGCCGGTCCAATGGCACCTCCAGAGTTCTCTTTGCAGGTGGAAATCTGTGCCTTCCTGCTAGCGCTGTGTTGCGGTCCTTCCCTGCTGTGCTTACGGAAAGTCCCCACAACTGTTGTGTCTGTTTCTCATGTTCCCTCACAACTCGATTAGATGATGTTCTGCTAATCCGTCCCTCCCGGTGTTATGGTTGGGATGCACCCGTATGACGGGTAGGCTCGGAGCTCTTCCGGGACCCTACAGTCACCCCTCTCCACAGGTTGCCCCCTATGTCTTCTTAGGTGATTTAGGTGAGACAGCCCGCCTATGACTGACTGTCCTGCCGTTGGTTTGAAGTATTGCTTGGAGCTAGATATATATAAATACTTCCTCTGCGTTCCGGCCGCCGGCTGTGCGCCTCAGTAGGATGTTGCCTCGGTCTTACAGCACGACTCCTACTGGTATTCTCCTTGTTGCTTTGATCTCGTTTCTCACTCAGCACAATATATCTGGCTTCTGATCCTTTCTTAGGGCACCGCCGCTATGCTGAGCAGGCACGGTCCCGTGATGTTCTTTCTCGTTGCCAGGCCTCTGTCAGGGTCCCAAACCTGACAGGGACCCTACCGAATCTTCCCCCACAACACCCCCTGCCACAAGGTGTTGCCTGGTTCCAACCCAGTCAGCTTTCTGTCCTAACTTCCTGCCTGACCCCCAGTTTACCCACACGGTGAGGAGTGGCCTAATAAATAGCACCCTTAGCTCCCCCTGGAGGCCCGACTGTGAAATGTATTGGTGTATGTGATACCTGGCCAGATGAACTCCTTCAGTGCCGTCAGACGTACCATAGCTCCCCTTAGCGGCAGAGCTTCAGTACTGCAACGACCAGGACTCTGGGGCGCTGCACAATGTCACTGTGATGACCAGAACCCTGGGGCACCACATATAATTTCCAGCTCCTCACCCCAGTGCATAAGAGCTGGCCCTTCACCCCAGTGTATAACATCTGGCCCCTCACATTCAGTGTAAAACATCTATCCCCTCATCCCCAGTGTATAACATCCGGCACCTCTCCCCCAGTGTATAACATCTGGCCCCTCACATTCAGTGTAAAATATCTATCCCCTCATCCCTAGTGTATAACAGCTGGCCCCTCGCTCCTAGTGTATAGCAGATGGCCCCACGCCCTCAGTGTATAACAGCTGGCCCCTCGCCCCCTGTGTATAACAGGCAGCCCCTTGCCCCAGTGTATGACATCCAGTGCCTCACCCCCAATGTTTAACATCTGGCACCACGCCCCCAGTGTATGACATCCGGACCCTTGCCCCAGTGTATGACATCTGTCACCTCGCTCCCAATGTATAACATCTGACCCCTCGCCCCCAGTGTATGACATCCGGCCCCTCGCCCCCAATATATGACATCCGGCCCTTTGCCCCAATGTATGACATCTGGCACCTCACCCCCAATGTATAACATCTGGCACCTCGCCCCCAATGTATGACATCTGGCCCCTCGCCCCAGATGTATGACATCCGACCCTTGCCCCCCAGTGTATGAAAACCAGCTTCATTGCTCCCAGTGTAGAACATCCTGCCCTTTGTCCCTATTGTATAACATCATGCCTCTTGCCCCAAGTGTTTGACATCCAGCTCCTCGCAGTGTATGACAACCGGCCTCATTGCTCCCTGTGTATAACGTCCAGCCCCTTGCACCCAGTTTATGACATCCGGCCCCTCACCCCCAGTTTATAGTATCCGACCACTCGCCAACAGTGTGTAACATATGACCTCTCACCCCAGGTGTAAAACATCCAGCCTCCTTGTCCCCAGTGTATAATATCTGTCCCCATGCCGCCAGTGTATAACATCTAGCCCCTCACCCCCAGTGTATAATGCAGCGCCCCAGAGTCTTGGTTGCTGCAGTAATGTCATTCTTCCACCAGGATGAGTGGTATTACGTCTGATGGCACTAAAGGAGTTCATCTTTCCAGGTATCACGGCATCACAACACATTTCACACTCCAATCCACCAGGGGGAGCTACGCTCCTATCTAGTAGGGCACTCCTCACAGAAGGTTAAAACTGGTGGTTTGGATAGAAAGTGAGAGAGAAGCTGACTGGGCTTTGCCCAGGCAACACTTGTCAGGCAGACAGGGGGGAAAAGGAGGAACATCTGAGCTGCAGACAGAGGGTCCCTGTCAGGGGTGGGATCCTGACAGAGGCCTAGCACGAGATAGAAAGACACGGAGCTGCGCCTGCCCCACGTGCGGCAGCATCCTAAGAAAGGACACAAAGAAAAGTGTATTGTAGAGAGTGAGAAACAATGTCACAGCACAAGGAGATAATACTGGGAGGAGTTCTGCCGCCAGATCGGCAGCCTCCTTCTGAGGCACGTAGCCGGTGGCCGGAACACCGAGGGAGGAATTGACTCTACGCATTACTTCAGAGACCGGCAGGACAGTCAATTCCAAGTTGGCTGCCCGACCTTAATACCTAAGAAGACACGGTGGTAAATTGTGGGGGTCGGGGCGTCTTTAGGGTCCCTATAAACAAGCCTCAGGCCATCAGTCATACGGGTTTGTCCTATCCATACCATCTGGGGGACAGAGAGAGAGAACATCAGAAACATCCACGAAAGTTGTGAGGACTATCCCGTGGTGCTCAGCAGGGAAGTACTACAACACACAGGCGCTAGTAGGAAGGCTACTGATTTCCACCTGGATAAGAGAACTCTGGATTTGCCTTCGGACCGGCCGGACTCTGCCTGCCCTCTGAACGGTACTCTGGACTGTGGATGCTGAAGTCTTCAGTAAAAGGTAAAGAGACTGCAACCTTTGTGTCCTCGTTATTCATTGCGCCTTACAACGTCCACCATCACCATCTATATATCTGGGAAGCCCAGGGGACATACTTCACCTGTGGGAAGGTATACCATCTAGCTGCCACTCCATCACCCCAGCGGACCCCCAAGCAGCGTCGGTCATCCTGACCGAACACCACAGGTGGCGTCACGAACACCAGACAAACTACACCTTTAATTGGACGCCCCTCAAAGGGCCACGGACCGGGTCGGGCCACCGTGACATCCCCAGAATCGAGAGGGACCCGGTACCGAGTACCCCATTGCCCTTAACGTGGGGGCGCTCCATATAATATTGGAAACTGGTTCTTTGCAGTGATGGATCAAACTTCTCAATCTGGTGTCTCACAGATGAGTCTGGGTTTGGTGAACGCCAGGAGGGGAATAAGCCGCTGCCAGACACCTCTGTAGGCTTCCTATCACTTTTTCCATGTTGAAATATGACTGCCCAATCCTTTCATCCCTCTTCCATCTGCATTGGGGAAAAGTCATGCATCACTTTAGTGGGAGAGCCCTGGTCAGTAGGGTTGAGCGACCTTTGCTTTTTTAGAATCGAGTTGGGTTTCGTGAAACCCGACCTTCTCGAAAGTCGGATCGCGTGAAATCGGACGATTCTAGTCAAAAGTCGGGTTTCGGATCGGAACACGAAACCCAATGCAAGTCAATGGGAATTATATTTTTAAATTCTCTCTCTCTCTCTCTCTCTCTCTCTCTCTCTCTCTCTCTCTCTCCTCCGTGCAAAGCATATGTTGTGTTTGACTGCGGAAATCGCTGCATCCCAAACGGTAATATGGCTCTATGACGCCGCAGAAACCAAGCCGGAACCTATGTCATCACGCTGCCCACACTCCTTCATTGGCTGAAAAAATGGCGCTAAACGCGTCATACGAAACGCGACTTTGGCGCCAAGATCGCGTACCGCATGGCCGACCCCACACAGGGATCGGGTCGGGTTTCATGAGACGCCGACTTTACCAAAAGTCGGCGACTTATGAAAATGACTGATCCGTTTCGCTCAACCCTACTGGTCAGTATTGGTTATAATGGTTATTATATGCACCGCTCTGTTTATTTTTTTAGCATTTTCAAAGTTGTTTCCTGTCCCTCTGCTGATTCCCACCATAATCCCTACAGGACTGGGACCACCCTACAATAATGTCATCTTTACCTCTAATGTCCTGTCAGGTTCTCCATACAGAGATAAAATCACCATTGCTATTCTCCAGCTACAAGAGGAAGGCAAATTACATATGATGAAGGAGAAGTGGTGGAGAGGGAATGGCTGCCCAGAAGAAGACAGCAAAGAAGCCAGCGCCTTAGGGGTGGAGAACATCGGAGGTATCTTCATAGTCCTCGCTGCGGGGCTCGTTCTGTCAGTCTTTGTAGCCATTGGAGAATTCATCTATAAATCCAGGAAAAATAGCGACATAGAACAGGTAAGAATAAGACCTCTCCTCTGGTCCGACGTCCATTAGATGGTTGTGATCATCTACCAGGTTGGGAACGTTCCAGCACTTGATGACATCCTTGCTATGTCTATTCTCACATTGCAAAAAGATTTGTTGTATGTTAGATAATTGTGTATCTGGCATTAAGTTCACTGTCATCACCTGCCCGCACCCAACGGAATGACTGGAAAGATTATACAAATCCTCCCCCGTTGGGGTCATACCATACCTATAAAGTGAGTCAGTCTTGTTCGCCATTGGGTTACAGAAGAGTCTACTGTCACCTTTCCATAAATTTGCTTCTGGACTCCCAATAACTCACATGCTGGCAAAATGCTCAACTGGCTATAATACATAGCACAACTACAGGGTGGCCACATATAGGCACATAGAGCATAAACATCTCCTAACAGAGTATCCTAAAATCTTATCTTTTTTTACATGCCAGAACTCTTCCACCACTAATTTCAAGATATTTGGGTCTGTATCTATTAACGTAGCATTTATTCCAAACAGACAAGCATTTATTCTGACATTGAATAACGCAGGCATTCCCGTACAAACTAAATAATTGTCCACACAAGCGGAGAAGAAGAGCTACGCTAACGTTGAGTCACGCTATGTCGGATTGTTTAACTCCTGATACATCTGTATGGCTCAAACTTCTAAAATGAAGCCAGTCCACACCTGTCAGCCAAACCCATTATTTTTCCCTTTTCACCTTTAAGGGTGTAAGCAGATGATGGTATCATGGACCTGCCATGAGTATGCATGTACTGTTATGGTATATGGTGCCTTTTTATCGAAGCACTAAGCTAATTTTTCTTACTAATTCATATAAAATCCATAAGAAAATACATTTTATTTTCTTTTATTGCATTATTATAATGTATTTCCCTCCTACCTCGAGAGGCCACCGTTTTGACCTAAAAAGTTGCCATGCTCCAACAGCTAAATTTCTCTGGATCCATAATCTGGACCCGTATAGACTCCTCGACGCCCTGTGTAACGTGCCAGCCCACCTATCCCAGCTCAGTGATCTTTCTGTCACGTGGTAGTAGCTTTCAGAGCAAAAAGGAGACACATTTGAGTTTGGGAGGAGTTAAAAGGAAGCAATGATGTCCTGACCACCACCCTGTAGCCATCAGGTCATTGTTGGTCATGACGGTTTGGCAGTGACTGTTGATACAGCATCGGAGGAGCAAAGTTGAGGCAGATTCCAGTCCTGGGTATATTCTCTTTTTTTTCTTCTCTAGATTGACAAATTTAAAAATATAACGGAGAGCCCCTTTAAAGAATATAGAATATTTCCACATGTTGTTATACTGTGGCCGGGTATTTCAGAACTATGCGCCACTTCAGTTCTCATGCCGTCAGTGTTGCCTAGTTATCTTCAGCTTTGTTCTTTTTTTTCTCATTTCCCATTTTTCTTTTTCAAGAAATTACCACCATGTACCATGATTTGTTTTATGTTTTATTTTGGGGTATGAATCTATGTAAACGTTCCATGTATACCATTTATTTTTCATTGTTTCTGTTGCATCATTCTTCTGCATTCATTATGTTGTAATATCATTGCCATATGATTATAATTATTATTTATGCATGTTTTTTTTCTTTTATTCCTTTTGCATGTAAAGGCCTTTTGTTTCTTTTATGGGATGCAATGTAAACCCACTCACCCGTCCAACTCGACTTCGGGGACCACTCTATCCACGGAATTAGACTGTGGCAAATTGCTTCGGGAGGAGAGAGGAATACGAACACAACCCTCTATACATACAGTATAATGTACAAGAAAGGTGTGTGCCAAGGTCCGTGCAAATGATCACTTCTCTTGGTTTTCATGGTTTCGGGAGGGTTTTCATGGATCAGCAGCCACAATGCAGAAATTAATTAAGAAAAAAACACTGTAGTATTAATTACTGGGCTACGTGGCAATTTCATAAGACCGAGTGGCAGTGTTGGTGCCCTTCTGAGCTCACTCCGGTAGAGCTGGGATGAGTTTCCATACATTACCTCTGTCCGAACACTTGTTTTTTGACGGAACTGGACACAACTGATGACAAAGTTGTGCTCAGATATGCCATCCATAGCCACATTTGAAGATGTTTTATCCGGTTCTAAGACTTGACCGGTGGAAAAACTGTTGAGTTGGATGCCAAGGAACGATTCAACAAGATCAGTTCTATCGGTCAAGGTACAACGTCTCGGGTTATGTCCACACACAGGTCTTTACGAGTCCAAAAACCACAAGTGTTTCAATCAGAAACAACTTTCATGAAACTTTTCCCATTTTGAATAGTTTTTGAATGAGGTTTTTCTTTTACTGTAGAGGTTTTGAAAAGTTTAGCAACATTTTTTTCTTTCCTACGAAACATTGTTTGCTCCCTTTCGATAAAACAGTGCCTAGTTTTGAGAGGTTTCCTTCAGTATCCACTTCAAAGTAGTGACCTACACGTTTTTTTCCACCAGGCAATTTTTCCAAAACCCCTTCAGCAAAAAAAAAAAAGACTCTGTCGATTTATCATAAAATTAATTTAAAAGATTTTCCTAACAGTTTTTGAGGAGGATGTTTGAAAGGATCTGCTAAAAAAACACTATGTGCTCATAACCTTATACCTTGCAATCAGTGGCAGTCTAAGGAATTTGCAAGCTGTAGAGCACATTACTTCTCACAACTGAAGGGGCACCCTCATGGCAGGGGTTAGTCCTGATGGCATGGCATGGGTGCCAGAAGCTTGCACCCCCAATTCCACACATGGGCCTCGATTCATCAAGACCAGCAATTTACACACCAGTCTTGACAAGGGGACATGTTGGAGTTAGATGCTCCTGATTTATTAGGAGGAGCTTGCCTTTTAATGATTCAAGAACGACTGGCGATTGGCATGTGCCTCTGTGTATCTCGCCACAAATCCTCGAGTCGGGGAATTGAGTAAAATTTCTGGCATAAGGAACGCCACAGCTCATTGTGAATTAGACCAGCTGAGTCATCGCTCCCCAGTCCCACTAACAAAATTCTGCCAATTTTGACAGAGCGGGGTGAAACCTGTGTGAAAACACCATAAGGGTCAAAATTTTTGCTCAACTTCGCTTTCATATTACTTTTCACACATCTCGCGCCTCTTCGAACTGTCTTTAGATGTCTGTTCTTGGACAAATTGTTCACTCGATCGGCTACATAATTAATGGATTCTATTGATGTAAAAATTACTTTTTAAGAAATTAAAAATCATCAAATTTTTTAAATAACGTTTTTGGTGGACCTACCGTGTGCTTTACCGTTGCTCAACCTAAAGGGGAGCATGCCGGTGGCAAAATCAATGACAGAAATCGCCGTATGGCAGGTTTATAAATCCGCATCGCAGGTCACTTGCCATGAAGGAATATTCCATATTGTGTGGATGAGATTTTTTATTTTTTTCTTATCCACATGGCAGCCACTTGTATTCTACTGTGGATTTTACTTCCAAAAATCTTAAGGTAAAATCCTCAGCTTTTGTGACACACATGGATCTACCATTAGGGTGTGGGACGTTGTATTACAGTCCAAGCAAAATGGAAGGGATTTTACTAAATGTTATCCACACGCTGCACGAAAAGCCACACCGTGTCAATGTGTGCTGGAAATTTTCACTACAGATTTCACTCTTTGCAATCCATAGTCACAAATCTGAATATAACTACTGCAGACTGTAAAGCAGATTTTTCGGTCGATTTTTCAAAAATCTGCTTTGATCTTTTCTGCAAAATTTACATCCTATATCTGACTTCTTATAGCTGGAATGTGTATCAAGAACCAAAAAGTTCTTGCCTATTTTGCCATACATTTTTTTTTTTGCCATGTGGCTTTATGGGGGCTTTGGCCAGGACAAGAGGTTGCACCATTACCATAATGAAATTGAATAGAGTCACATTGTGACCCACACTACACAGCGACCGAGACAAACAAGTCGCAAAAAATCTTCTGGTCCTGACTTTTGTGACTTGCTTATCTCGGTACCTTCTGGATCGCAATCCAACCCCTTGAAATGGCATCGACATGCAGAGATCTTTGGCCACAAGACCTGTGTCATGGCCAAAGCCACTGTTTAGACCCAGCTTTATGTATATAGAACTGGACTCATTTAGCAATACCCAAGGCACACGCATAAAAAAGAGGGGATCCCTTAAGAGGTTTTTATTGGAAATAGCCCCTCTGGGGCATCTTCACACCAATGTGCAACCAGTTTGACTCCCATTGTAACAATGCAGCATCCCATGAGCAAAGGTCTGGCACGGTAATGGACCCCAAAGGTCCAGCAGAAGACTACCCCATTTTAACCCCAATCACTTATTAGGGACTACCATTGGTCTAGTCTAAGCTCCAAGAAATGGGTGCGAGAATAACAAGTCATAAATCCAAAAACGCAATCATGAAAAAACTATTTTATAGTCCTAAATCTCAAGCAAGAGACACAATTTTTCAAAAACATTTCAGACACAGAAAAGAGCGATAATATACGATTGGGCTGAGTGCCCTGGTGTGCACCTTAACCTATTCATAACCCACTATAATAGCTAGTACAAAATATCAAATACCACTGACTCCTCTAATAAAACAATATAATCATATAACTTATACATAAATAATGACAATAGTAATAAAAGGGGGTAGCATAAAACAATTGATGATAACCAAAACCTGTGCAGAGAGTAGGAAGGGAGTAGGGAGAAGGAAGCCAAATGAGTTGACCCATGTCCTGTGGCTTCCTCAGGGGTCACAGGCTAATGTGTCTGTCCTCAATTTATAGCCAATAATGATCGTAAGGAAAGATTATCGGCAGATGAGTAAAGGCACCTGTAGGTTTGCGAGCAAGCATGGTGGGCAGACAACTGTGTGTAAGCATCAGACCATCTGTCCTAGAGAGGGTGCGTATTATTTCGCCGGATTTGTTCCAACGGCAGCGTCAGTAATTGTGGTAGTTAGATGGAAACTTGGCGAATTGTCTCCGCGGCTCTTATTTTGATCAGCCAGATATACCACACTCCACATCGATGATGTTACCCTTGGAAGTCTGATCTAAAGAGGAGCCGGAAATTCCGCCAGGTAAGAATAGGTTCACCGGGCACCTATACAGCAGCAACAGACTGCTGACGTGTTTGCTAGACCGTGTCCTGAGAATCAGTTTGCACCACTATGCGCTAAATAGTACACGGAGGTGCACATCCAACACACAAGGCGCGCCTGCACTTAAAATAACAGCGCAAGCGCAGTGACAAATGGCCTACAGAGCATCATATTGCATGCGCTGAAGACTTTGTTTGGTGCAGGATCAAGTAGGAGATATATTAATGATGCGTAAGCATGGTTCTAACATAACGGGCACGGCAATCACATAACAAGATGGTTCCTAAGAATGACCTGGGTGCACAAAGATAACAGCATTTTATGATGGACCCTCATGTCCTGTACAGATGTTAGCCCTTAAGAAAATCTTTGTAGACCCAAGGTATCCCAGTCCGACTAGTCAAAAAGGCCAGTGCACGTTGGTTCCCTTTTTCTTGTGTTTTTTGTTCCTCGTGGGCGGATCCTTCCTGATTTATTTTTTCACATTAAGATTCCAAAAATATTGCCACCCATGGAGGAGAGAGGCACGGTGCTTACCACAGCTTGGACCCCTCATCTTCAGGAGCTTCATAGCTCTGACAGTCACTTCACGAGTCTACAGAAATCCGTCACGTAAAGAAGTCGCATTTGCAGCCTTAACGTCAAGCATTAACTCAGCTCCTCTCTGTTTTATATCTCCTAATAACCGACCATCGAATGGGCAGCGCTCACTTTCATCTCATATCATTTCTCGGCTCGGAATTTAAAAAAAAAAAATCTTAATGTGGATCAATTTTAAGAACCAAATGGAAAGGTTGTGTTGATCTGAGAAAGGTCACATGTAATTGCTGCATACAGTGGAAAGGTCTGCTGGAGCAGCGCTCACGTCTAAGTGCTGGCTCCTTGTAAGAAAGATCCAGCACATTCATCATCTCCGCCGGCTGTGAAAGCTTCCTGTGTAGAGAAAGAGATGAGCAAAACTTCAGAGGCAGCGCTGATCGAGCAATCTGAACCTTTTAATCACCGGATCAAAATTTCACCTTTTCTTATAACTCCATTGTAAATGTGAATATTTTCTTTAATTTATTAGTCTATTCGGATATTTTTTTTCTTTTTTTTTGTGCTCTTCTAAGTAGTGATGAACGAATCTTTTGAAATTCAAATTTGCCTGCTTTTCCCAGGAAATTAAATTAGCAGCAAATAATAAAACAGGTTTGTAAAAAAATGGGCACATCGTCCGATTCGCCATTGTTTTGTACCTTTTTTTTGTCGTTTTCGTCCAGTTTTGTGTTTGCGCCATACTCCTCTTTTCATTTGTGCCTTTTTTAAGATCACTTTTTTTGTGTTTCTCTGTTTTTGTTTTGTGTTTATTTTTTAGATTGCTATTTGCCTTTACTCCTATTTCATCATTTTCAATTTTTCAAACAGTCGCAAAATTTTTATGCAAAGGTACATCGGTCCCCCTCTATTAATTTTATATACTTCAGAAAAAAAATGTAAACAAATTTTACTACATGCTTGTGGTTAAAGATTTTTTGTTTTTTTTAAGAATTTGTCTCAAAATAAACCATTAAGGTATACCAGAAAAGAGAAGTCACTTAAAAAAAATGGTGAAAAAATAAATTCGAGCCTATGGAGGGCGATTCATCCAACCTGGCGATTCTCTTTCCGTTCTTGATGGGATGACGCTCAAATGTGCAAATAACTAAAAAAAATAATAATAAATTTTTAAAAAAGTTGTTTGTTTTTTTTATTCTTGGTGCATGCGATGGCTGAATGCCTCCCCAACCCTATAAGTCAGTTAGCACTTTAGTGTTGCATCCCTCATGGTATCTGAGCACCCTGTGATTGCAGCAGTCTATGATCTAGGCTTCCTTGAGGACATTCTTTTCCAATCCTTCAGACCTGCTGTTTTCGTCGCACTCCCTGTGCATTAAATATGACTTTTCAGCCATGTTACATGATTGAGAACACAGCGGATTCCATCTCCGGTGTTGAACCTTACTCCCATGTCCTGCGCATTCCCAATAACCTTTCACTTTTTATTTTTCATGGCTTGTTTCTTTATTACATGTTGTTGCGACCTCGTGCCGTACTGCATGACCTCCGCTACATTTACTGTGGCATTAGAGGATGAAATGTTCTCTGCCCGTAAGTCCCGCTACAGATAACACGGCCTCTGCCTCCAGTGATCCACACCGAGTCACAGTAAAGGTTTTCTTTCTCCAGTAATCTTGCTGAACATTCAGACTTTTGTTAGACGGGGCACTGATGGCTGCACAGCACGGAGGCCGTGTAAAATAAACATATGATTTTAGCATGGCGCCAGTAACACAATCTAGTAACATCTAGTTTCTCAGATATTCTTCTTTGGATTTCTGGTTCCAGAAATCTCCAAGACTTTTCTATAGTGTAAATTAATGCGAGAGCATAACCTATCACGAAAGGTAGCAGGGCTATACATGTCTACATCACCCTAAGGAAAGGCAGAGATGCAGCACTATCTGTGCCTGCATAGTTTATGGTGAAAGACAAGCATGCAGTACTGTCTGACGCTGGATAATTTACAGGGAGAGGCAGTACAGTCAATTTTTAATTCATTTACATGGAGAAACAGGGAGACAGTAATATCTGATCCTATATAATTTACAACAAAAGACTGAGATGCAGTACTATCTGTGCCTGTGAGAAACAGGGATACAGTACTGTCTGAGACTGGATAATTTATAGGGAGAGGCAGTATGCTTAATTCATTTACAGGGAGAGACAGAGAGGCAGTAATGTGTATGTGCCTGTGTAATTTGCAACAAAAGACTGAGATACAGTACTATCTGTGCCTGCATAATTTATAGCGAGAGACAGGGATACAATACGGTGTGAGATGGGATCATTTACAGGGAGAGGCAGTATACTCAATGCTTAAGTAATTTACAGGGAGAGGCACAGAAGCAGTAATATCTGTGCCTGTATCATTTACAATGAAAAACTGAGATACAGCACTATCTGTGCCTGTAAAGTTTATAGTGCGAGACAGGGATTTAATACTGTCTGAAACTGTATAATTTACAGGGTGAGGCAGTATACTCAATAATTAATTCATTTACAGGGAGAGACAGGGAGTCAGTACTATCTGTACTTTCAGATAGAAACGAAAAGGCAGTTCTAATTTACTTACAAGGAAAAACAGAAAAGCTGTACTAGCATTGAGATGGAATGAATTAGGGCACCGATCATAGGGTAATTGAACTCCTGATCCTAGCAATATCAGCCGGGTCTGTGTCCAGGAGGTTTAGATAAACAATTGAGGAATAAAGGTGTTTTCCAGCATCACTCCTAAATAAAATATTCAATTTTTTTTATATTTTTTTATGTTATCTTCATTAGAATCATATACACAGACAACTTTTAAAAATGGAACAGAAGACTAACACGTTTCCAACCTAGTGCAGGTTCTTTCTCATAGAAAGACTATAATGCAGTACTGTCTGTGCTTATATCACTTGTAAGGAAAGACAGGAAAGCAGTACTATCTTTGCCTACCTACATATTGTAAATTACAGTCAGGGAGAAACAGGCAGTAATAATTTACAGGGAAGCAGTATAAATCATGTATGAATTAACTAAAACTAGACAGGAGGAAGGCAGTATTATCTGTACCTACATTACCTACAGGTAGAAACAGAAAGGCAGTACTATCTGGGCCTTTATCACTTACAAGGACCAACTCTCCCTATATAATATAAAGAGAAAGACAGGGAAGCCATACTGTCTGAGACTACAGAATCTACAGTGTGTGACAAACATGCAGTAAAGTTTATGCCCAATTCATTTAATGGAAGGTACAGAAAGGCAGTACTATCTGTGCCTATATTGTTTTATGTTAGAGACGGGAAAGCAATACTATCTAGGCCTATATCCTTTATAGTGAGTGACCAGGAGGCAGCAATGCTTGTGTGTACATCACTTGCAGGTAGAAACAAAAAAAAAAACAGTACTGTCTGTGACTCATTTACAGGGAGAAGCTAAAGGATAGTAATATCTGTGCCTATATTATTTACTGTGAGAGACAAGGAGACAGTACTGTCTGTGCTTAGATCATAAGCAGAAAAACAAAAATCAGTGTTTAAATTATTAACAGGAAGGGAAGAAATATTGCTTGAACCTACATAATTTTCATTGGTGAGAATGGCGGCTTTAAAGGGATTGTCTAATCCTGATAAATGGGTAAAATTGCAAAATTCTTGTAGAAACAAGCAGCTTTGTAATTTACCTCTTATTAAAAAATTGTCTCTGCTCTCAAGGACGGAGGGATTTTTAATTCTATAGTTTACAGCTCATTTAGGCTAGGTTCACATTGCGTTAGGGCAATCCGTTTAGCGCTAGCGCTAGCGGATTGCGCTAACGCAATGTTTTTGTAGGGGCCGCGTTCAGGGGTCGCGTTAACGTCCCCGCTCTCGCAGATCCCCGAGAGCGGGGAACGGACCTCGGGCGCGCCGCGGACGCTGCAAGCAGCGTCCGAGGCGCGTCACAGAAGAACGGCACATCACTAGCGCGAGCCGAAAAAGGCACGCGCTAGTGATGCGCTGCAGGCGAAATTTACATTGCTGTCAATGGGTGCGCTAACGGACCCGTTGCACGGCGTTAATTGCGACATTTTCGCCGTGCAACGCTGTCCGTTAGCGATCACCCACTAACGCAATGTGAACCTAGCCTTAGGTTACGAGCAGAGGTGGCAGGTTTCCTAGGTATGGAGCTCTTTGCTTTAGAATGTACGAGCTGGACGAATTGCTGGATCTCTGTCTCGCAGGCTGTAAATACTATTGTTGTATATTAACAGTAGAATTTCAGTTTAATCGTTCCGGGCCTTGCTTCACCCACCACTGTGAGAGGCAGATGATTGCTGAATAATACAACCATCATCTGCCTGCAAAGATGCAGGCTCAGGTCCTGAACCCGCGTGAAAGTCAGGGAGCCGGAGTATAATGTACCAGTGTAAGGAGTTAAAGGACCAACTGTCATCTCCTCTCTCCGTACTGAGAAAATTTGTGTTCACTGAATACTCAAGAACTGAGAGTGAAATTTCAGTCCAGGAGGAGAAAAAAAGCAGATTTCCTTGATGAGAGATATTACAAAGTTTCTTATTTTTATGTGTATTATTGATTTAAGAAATAAAAATTTAAACTTTGTTTTCACTTTAAATGCTTCACGGACAACATCATCAGTCTCAGGTTAGAGATGTAGCACTTTTCTCTCTCCCCCCTGTAGTCATTTCCACCTGAACGTTCTGGGACATTTCTGCAGTGCATAAGGCACAGATGCTGATTAATGAACTGACATCCATTGCCCGGGAAAGCATGACCTCCTAACCTACAAAATGTCCATTAAAGAACTCGCTGCCAGCGCCAGCCAAGGTCTCAATCAGGGACATGAAATAACTTTCTGTTCAGCCATAAAAAGACGTGAAGAGCCGGCTGCTGAAATAGCTTCATGACTTCAGTAAGCTGCACGCTGCTCAGTCTAGAAAGGGAGAGACATTTTTATTATTATTATAGCGCCATTTATTCCATGGCGCTTTACATGTGAGGAGGGGTATACATAATAAAAACAAGTACAATAATCTTAAACAGTACAAGTCACGACTGGTACAGGAGGGGAGAGGACCCTGCCCGCGAGGGCTCACAATCTACAAGGGATGGGTGAGGATACAGTAGGTGAGGATAGAGCTGGTCATGCAGCGGTTTGGTCAATCGGTGGCTACTGCAGGTTGTAGGCTTGTCGGAAGAGGTCGGTCTTCAGGTTCTTTTTGAAGGTTTCGATGGTGGGCAAGAGTCTGATATGTTGTGGTAGAGGGTTCCACAGTATGGGGGATGAGCAAGAGAAATCTTGTATACGATTGTGGGAAGAGGAGATAAGAGGGGAGTAGAGAAGGAGATCTTGTGAGGATCGGAGGTTGCGTGCAGGAAAGTACCGGGAGATGAGGTCACAGATGTATGGAGGAGACAGGTTGCAGATGGCTTTGTACGTCATGGTTAGGCTTTTGTACTGGAGTCTCTGGGTAATGGGGAGCCAGTGAAGGGATTGACAGAGGGGAGAGGCCGGGGAATAGCGGGGGGACAGGTGGATTAGTCGGGCAGATGAGTTTAGAATAGATTGGAGGGGTGCGAGAGTGTTAGAGGGGAGGCCACAGAGCAGGAGGTTACAGTAGTCGAGGCGGGAGATGATGAGGGCATGGACTAGGGTTTTTGCAGATTCTTGGTTTAGGAATGTAAGGATCCGTGAAATATTTTTGAGTTGAAGGCGGCAGGGAGTGGAAAGGGCTTGGATATGTGGTTTGAAGGAGAGATCAGTGTCAAGGATTACCCCGAGGCAGCGAGGTTGTGGGACTGGGGAGAGTGGGCAGCCATTTACTGTAATGGATAGGTTGGTTGGGGCGCTCGCATGAGATGGGGGAAAGATGATGAATTCTGTTTTGTCCATGTTAAGTTTTAGAAATCTAGCAGAGAAGAAGGATCAAATAGTGGACAGACATTGAGGGATTCTGGTTAGTAGGGTGGTGGTATCTGGTCCAGAGATGTAGATCTGTGTGTCGTCAGCATAGAGATGAAAACCATGAGATTCTATGAGCTGTCCCAGGCCAAAGGTGTAGATGGATGCGAGCAGGGGCCCTAGGACTGAACCTTGCGGGACTCCAACAGATAGGGGGCGAGGTGAGGAGGTGGTGTGTGAATGGGAGATACTGAATGTTCGGTCAGTTAGGTATGACGAGATCCAGGATAGGGCCAAATCTGTGATGCCGAGAGATGAGAGGGTCTGTAGTAATAGGGAATGGTCCACTGTGTCAAAGGCAGAGGACAGGTCCAGGAGGAGGAGGACAGAGTAGTGTCGCTTGCTCTTGGCGGTTAATAGGTCATTGGTGACCTTAGTTAAAGCAGTTTCAGTGGAGTGGTGTGACCGGAAGCCAGATTGCAAGCGGTCGAAGAGGGAGCAGGAAGATAGATGGGAGGACAGTTCAAGATGGACATGTTGTTCCAGTAGTTTTGAGGCATAGGGGAGAAGTGATATAGGGCGATAGCTAGATACAGAGGATGGGTCAAGAGAGGGCTTTTTGAGGATAAGTGTGATTGAGGCATGTTTAAAGATATATATATATATATATATATATATATATAGCGACCAGTATGCACCAACTATGGGAACGTGTAGAAGAGACCTGGGATCAGATTTCAGGGTCCAAACATGTTTGAATCTGATTGAGAGCAGCCCAGAAGGATTCAGGCAGTGCTGAAAGCCAAAGGTGAATTTACAAAATAATGAACAAATTATTAAAATTTAGATTTTTAAGAGCAGAACAGTAAGTGACATTGACAAGAATCTACATATCTAATCATATGCTAAATAGTTGGAAGTCAAATTTATGTATGAGATATCCAAGATGATTGTCTCTAAAATGATGGTAGTCTTACTTTTGAAGCAAGTAAGTAATATGTCTACTAATGCTGGGTGTCCGTGTCTGTGGGCAGTGGGGTTACTATATATTTTTATGTTCCAAAAATGCACATAAGACTTTTTTGGGTGGTCATTACTTTTGAAGCAGTAGAGAATGGTGAGATATGGAGCCGGAAAGTCAAGTCCAATATATTGTTACCCTTTTGCTCATCAGTGTAGACCCTAAGGCAATTCAATCCGTAAAGAATAATAGTACAAGTACTTAACATAGGATACTTAGTTAACGCTATTTTGATTAAAAAAGCATAAAGGCCATCCCACCATGGCACAGTGTACCCATCGGGACATTTCTAACCTGTAAAAAATTAGAATATATATATTTTTTAACCTAAAATACAAAGGAAATGCGTCATCTGTAACTTTAGGCCCTTTGGCTACGTTCACATTTGCGTTGTGCGCCGCAGCGTCGGCGACGCAACGCACAACGCAAACAAAAACGCAACACAACGCACGCTAAAACGCTGCGTTTTGCGACGCATGCGTCCTTTTTCGCCGAAAGTTGGACGCAAAAAAAATGCAACTTGCTGCGTTCTCTGCGCCCAACGCTTGCGGCCAAAAAAACGCATGCGTCGCAAAACGCAGCACAACGCATGTCCATGCGCCCCCATGTTAAATATAGGGGCGCATGACGCATGCGGCGACGCTGCGGCGCCGAACGCTAATGTGAACGTAGACTTTTATAGATCATTTCATCTTTAACACTGTTCACAATAACAGTCATTTTGACCAGGAGTCGAAAATGAACTATCCCCTTTAAGGAGACTGAAGAAGTTTTATTCCCTTTATTTCTCTGTTTATCCTTATGATTAATTAGAAGAGCCAGTTATATTGTAAGATGCAGGTTTTTCCCAGAGACTCTGTGGGTCACTCAAGTGTGCTTTTTGCTACATCAGCATTTGGAACCAATTATTGAATTTTCTTGGGCTTTGTCTGTGCACCAATTATATGAAATATGTCAATTTCTTTAGACTTACAGCCTAATTATAATCGTATATTTGTGCTCTACTGATATAGTCTAGTAAATAACATCTTGTGGCTTCTTAGCGTCTTCCCGGCATCAGCTGTACATTTGCAGCGCTGGTGTATGGTGTTCTACAGCCGGCATCTTCATGTATATGTAGTAAGGGACCAGTTTTCTCTCTTATTTTATTCCCTCTGCTTCCCAGAGCATCCAATTCTTCGTTCTTTTTTAAATCCCCCATTCAGTTCCAGAGACACAGTCCTTTTTATTTAGTGCTATTTTTTCTGGGCGTGGCTCATAGGCTCCTCAGGGGCGTGTCCATAGGCTGCTCTGCATTATTACCCCTCTAAATAGAAAGGCCCATATCTCTGGAACTCCTATGGCAGATTTAAAGAAATTTAAAAAAAAATGCTCAAAGGAGCAGCTTTGTATTGTAGGTTCAAGTCCCTAAAGTGATTAAAAAATAAAAGGGAAAAAAAAAAAAGAGAAACTTTTTTTTTTATAAATATACACATTCAATTCACTCCACTTTTCCCATTGAAAAATAAAGAAATGAAAAAAATCTATTTGGTATTGCTGCCTTATTAAAAGTCCAATGTATCAAAATATTAAATTATTGAACTTTAAGGTATAGAAATTGAAAGTCTGAACACCAAAATTCATATGTTTCATTTTACCAAAAAATGCAATAAAAAGATATTAAAAACATAACATGGTATCTATAAGAATTTAGGACACACTTTTTTTCGATGGGGGCAAGGCCGGTAGCCACAATTTAGATTGCCTACAACTTTTTATGCATTTATTTTATTATTTTTTCCATTTAGTTCACCTATTGGGCCTTTCATAAGTTCAGAAAAAAATCTTGGGGGGGGGGAGGGGCATTTCAAATTCTTCCAAATAGCGCATGTTTCATGTATTTTGAAAAAATGGACTTCATGTTTGTTTATAACTATTTTTCGCGTGACATCATGTTTCACCAAAATTATCAAAAATCACTCCAGGGGTTAGGGGTAGGTCTAAAGTACATTTGCGTCAAAAAAATGTGACTTTTCGAAAAAGTTGCAATTGATGAATAGGTTAAAAAATGTGGAACGCCTAAAAAAGAACATAAAAAAAAGTGATTGTCATAAGAAAGGGCAAATGAAAAGATAAATTTGGCTCAAATGAACAACAGGTGAAAAATAGACAAAAATCTAAAAAAAATACCGTATTATCGTGTGTTTTTGAGGTGTGTAATAGCTTAACATCGTGCTACTTCTAGATCCCTGGACTCTTAATTGGCCGATAATCTCTGCCGTGTTTCAAGGATCTTTAACCCCTTTCTGCCCAGAGACATACATGAGAAGTGATCAGAGCTAGATCTGATCGCTGCTAATTAATCCCTTTGCTGTTAATATGTGACAAGAGCGTTTAAGGCGCGACGATCCTGGTGTTGCACCAGTTCAAGCACCCACTGCCTACCCCCCTAAGCACAGCCACAAGGTGGTTGTCAAAGGACACCGTTATTTTCCCAAAATCTGTAGTATTGCAGTATATCGAAAGAGCGGATGCAGGTTCAAGTCCCCAAAGGGGGGTTAACAATAAAGTAAAAAATAGTGTTAAAAGAATATAACATTTTGAATCACACTGCTTTCCCCTGTTTAAAGCTACTGCAATACCCTGCACATGGGGTAAGCAAAATAGCGAATCAGAAGAACTATACTACATTTCTAATTGGAGGTATCTTCTAATATTATTATTATTCCACCTACTACATATTGGGATAGGATCTTTAAGATGGGAATACCCCTTTAAAGACTCCCTACTAGGTGGGTCTCCATTGTGGGTACCAGCACGTTTCATGAGGTTGTATACACAATAAAATTTAAATAATTTCTTATTTTTAATGTTTCCACATTTTTTTAAAAAAAAAATTTTTCTAATTATTACTTGGTCTTCAGTCTGTAAATTATCGCTGCGCTATATAATAGAAAAAAAAAAAAATCAACCCGTGCTTTGTAAAACCAGCTGACCGGAGTTAAAATTACCAAAGTCCTCATCACCGCTCCTGCTGAGATCACAGGAACAGAGGACGACTCAGAGGAAACTTCACCACATTGTTTTTCTTTATTATGAATAGAACAAGAAATTGTTTAAAAAGTGAGAATTAATTTTCGGCTTTGAAGACCGGGAGCGCGGTTATCGTGGGAATTATTATAAAATTATTGGTTTATCCAAGAAAACAAAAAAAGTCACATTTTCCCAATGCAACAGATTCCTCTTAATAGAAAATGCAGCATGTAGCCAAATAAAAACAAACAAACAAAAAATCATATATGTAAACAGGTCTTCAACAATGGCTGCATTCAGATCGACCATCCTGGTTTTCATGGTGGACATTGGATTAAGTTGAATCACTGGGCATTTACTCGTCCCAAATGTTTCCAGGCAAGTTCAGTCAGCCTCTAATTGATAATGTTTATGGCTAAATATTACAGGAGCCATAAAGAAACGTTATAATTTGTCAGATTATTAGCTGACCTCTTTAATGCTATGATGATCTTTGCATTGGAAAAAATGTTTACCTTTAGTTAATAAAATTGTACTGAGCATTAGTCTGTAATTTCCATTCATTTTCAGACTCCCAGTTTGCAGCCTGATCCATGTTTCAGATTTTTTTTTTCTGATGGGAATTTCACTCCCAGTAATATAGGCTGGATGTGTCTCTCCCAGTAATATAGGCTGGATGTGTCACTCCCAGTAATATAGGCTGGATGTGTCTCTCTCAGTAATATAGGCTGGATGTGTCACTCCCAGTAATATAGGCTGGATGTGTCTCTCTCAGTAATATAGGCTGGATTGTCACTCCCAGTAATATAGGCTGGATGTGTCTCTCTCAGTAATATAGGCTGGATGTGTCACTCCCAGTAATATAGGCTGGATGTGTCACTCCCAGTAATATAGGCTGGATGTGTCACTCCCAGTAATATAGGCTGGTTGTGTCTCTCAGTAATATAGGCTGGATGTGTCTCTCTCAGTAATATAGGCTGGATGTGTCACTCCCAGTAATATAGACTGGATGTGTCTCTCCCAGTAATATAGGCTGGATGTGCACTCCCAGTAATATAGGCTGGATGTGTCACTCTCTGTAATATAGGCTGGATGCGTCTCTCTCAGTAATATAGGCTGGATGTGAGGTCTGTATGCATGCGGAGAGCTGCTGTCTTCACTTTCAGGCTCTAGCACAGCTTCTACATGCACTTACGTTCTATGTGGTTTTTTCCTTGTGTATAGCCTGTTTTCACTGCCCTCCCTGAGACTGTAGGTACTTTTCCTTCTCTCGACACTGTAGAGATCTGCATACAATCCCCATTTACTGCCTTGTGTTATTTTAAACTCTGAAGGAAGGGAGAGCAAAGGGCCACATTTGGAAATGTTGCTTAACTTTGCATTTAGGATGCATAAAAACACCAAAAAAACACCTATGCAAGGGTTTACATAGCCTTTAACTGCATTTGTCTGTACTCTTGGGTCACAAGCAGTTAATACTTTAGGATGCCAAAAAAAGCATGTCAGCACTCATGATGACGTAGAAGGCACATGACTGCTGCAGCCAGTGATTGGCTGCAGTGGTCATGTTATAGACAGTACCACATTGCAGCAGCCAAACTTGTGAGGAGCAGTAGAGAGGAGGAAGTGGAATGACCAGGGCTTTAACGGGTAAATAAGCCTACGCCCATCTTTAAAGGGGTATTCCCATCTCCAAGACCATATCCCAATATGTAGTAGGTGTAATAATAATTATAGCAAATCCCTTTAATTAGAAATTTAGTATAGTTTTTCTGGGCTTTAACCTGCGAGACTCGCCCGTATTTCACACAAGTGAGAAGGAGCCCTTAATAATAATATTATTATTTTGATTAAACCTACTACATATTGGGATAGTATCTTGGAGATGGGAATACCCTTGTAAGAATTTGGAGCCTGGGCCGCAGCTCACAGAACCTGAGCCTTTGGTACTCTGAGTGCGGCAACATATGGTGGGCTCTAAAGACAGGATAGGATAGTCAGCGGATTTAAAGCTTTCCTCCCTCTCTAAAAAAATGTGCAAGGCTTTGGCTGCATTTTGCGTTGAGGGATGCTGCATGGTGGGCTATGTTCACATTAGAGATTTTTGCTTCCCTTTTGCTTACCGTGGGGTCTTTCTAGTTTCCTGTTGAGGTTCTGGTATTTTGGACAGTAAGGATAGCCCTGCAGATCAGAAAACCTAGGATATCCAGCAATACTGGCTTTGGAGCAACATCCCCTATATTCTTGGGTGGTAAGAACTTGTGCCGGCCTCCCTTCCCTCTCATTAATGTGTTTTGTATGCCACTTTCAGGGGGAAAAAAATGCCAAAAAATATCCTGGGTTTCTTTTCTCAAGAGTTTTTTGCATATGAAAGTGCCTGACAACTCTTGATAAGTTTTTGTTCTGAAGCCAAATAAACGAGTCCCTCCTCGCCTTGGGCGCCACATGTACGGAACATAGATCCGATCCCTATGTATTTCCGTGCCTGCGGCATTGGCATATGCACCATTGTGAAAGACCTAATTATGACATTTCTCACCGTTGACCCTTTTTTAACATAAGACCCCCGTAGTGTATAATTAAGTTGCCGACCATGGAATGATTTCAGCTCTTATGTAAATAGCCATTTAGCAAGCAGCGCTACATCTCCGTGCCAGATACCTTTTTTTTCGCGGCTTCTCTCTCTGTAGGTTTTTGGGCTTTGTATTGTTTGTGATATTGATTTACTTGGCAGGGGAACATTCTGCCTGTTCTGTTGTGAAGAAGAAATCCTGACGCCGCGCCAGCTCAACTACCAAACGACCCATTTACCAGGAGCCGCAAATGGTCGGAGCTGATGTTTTGCCGTTCGCAGTAATTGACTATTCCACACCTGATCTGTTCCCATTTCTTCTCATCTGCTGCGATATTCAGATGGATATTTCACCCTATTAATGCTGCTAGTTCAGCATCCTTCTTCCCGCCGTTCACCAGATCCTGCCGCAATGTGCACGGGGCAAGTCTCACCTCTTCTATCACGACTCTAGAAATCACAAGGTCAAATAGAGAAATAATGGAGGTCGCTTAGTGTTGTTTAGACTATTAAACATGTATTTTGTTAGAATTGAGTACAGCATATGCCTCAATATGGCTTGATCTTCCAAAAAACTGGGCAATGGTATGTAGAGCCGACATTTCCGTGCCAAAAAACGTGTTTCTTGGCTGGAAAAATGTTGCTTAAAATATGCGTCTTTTTGCATTCTTTTATTTTTCCTATTCATTCGAATGGGTGTAAAACATTACAAAAAAAATGCTGAAAGAAAATGCTTAGAATCTGCAAGGAACAAATAAGCAGCACATGCATAAAATATCAGAAATCTCATACACTATGTTGGTACAGTAAAAGCCTGCTTTTTGTTACGGAAAAAACACAATAACAGCTTTCTCCAGTATTCCAATAAAGATGAGACCGAGCATTCTCACTTCTCCATTTAAGAAGGGGCTTTGCAGAGTCTGATTCTAGATCTCCATTATTGGGATCCCTGGGGTTCCTGGTGGACGTTCCTTTAGATATCAGTCAGTTATTCCTTATCCCTTTAATATATGATAAGTTACTATTTGGGATCAATCCCTAGCAACCCAAAAGGTCAAGTGTGCAGGGTCATGCCCATTACCACTAGTGGGAATATTGATTTGCTGCTGGAAACTGGATAGGCAGGAATATTACACCAGCGAACATAACACAGGGGGAAGCATATTCTTGTGTTTACTTACTAAGTTGGGGTTGACAGATCCACAATAATAGTCAAATAAATAAGGCAGTACACTGTAGCGCCAAAAAAGTGCAAACATGAAAACTGAATTGCATTTCTGCACTAGAAATATGAAAAATTGAGAAAGTTTAGAGCATAAATTGGCCAATTTATGTGTACCTGGTAGCTACGATAAGGCATTTCTCGTATACCAGGGCCTAGCAATGCCTTTCCTCTCTGAGAATAAAGTCTTCATCTGAATGGGAACCTAATGTGAGTCCTCTCTTTAACTAAAATCTCTCTCTCTGTGGAGGGGTAGTGGTCCTGCTGTGGCTAAAAGTTTTAAATTTTTGAGATCCACAATAATGACATCTTCTGGTGACCTACAAGAAATGGTGATACATAGTCACAGAACCTACCGAAACAAGAGCATCTGCAGCGGAAACATCCGTCATGCTCTGAACTTGTAGAGTCACAAGCAGTTAGTAAATCTTGAAAGTACAAGAAATAACCCAGAACATGATACAATGTGAATCTTTTCAGAATCGTAGATGCCTATAAAGAAAAAAAAAAGCTATTGACAAAGATGCAGCACATGTCCTTCGAAGGACAAGAAACCCGTAAATTTAACCACTCAAAAAAAAAACAACTACATTTTGATTTTATCTTGAAATTGTATGTTTTATATACTTACAGTAAGTGAATCTTTCTTTTATGCTTTTCTTTTGCCAAATGTCACAGTAGGTAAAACCCATGATTGAGCTTAAGTGTGCCTGATAATATGTTGTTTTCCTGTCTCCAGTGTCTTTCTTTCAACGCCATAATGGAAGAACTTGGAATATCGCTAAAACATCCGAAAAGGCTAAAAAAGAAATCAAAGGTCAAAGGGAGATCGTCATTTACCAGTATGCTTACTTGTCACCAGAGGCGGATAATCAGAAAAGAGACAATGGCGTAAGAAACTGACATCACTTTATGAAATGACTGAGAACTGTTCCGAGGGTTTTTTTTAAGAAAAAAAATACAATTCTGTCTCCTTTTTTAAAATTCTTTACATGATTTTTATAACAACCTCTAGGATCCGTTCAACATGGAGAATGTAGAATCGGATGAAGCTCTCACGAGACAACTGAGAATCTGTGCGATGCATCTCCTACCTACTCCATCACCCCCCATGTACAAATAACCCGTGTACTTTCTAAATAAAACAAATTTGGGTTTTTTTCACTTTTCTGTGCATAATTCGCCAAGAATTTTAATAAAGAGTTATAATGTAGGGACTTTCTACTTGTCCACATCACCCAGATCAGGAAATTTGTTGGTTCCACCCTTGTTCTACCCAGGAACACCAAAAAACAATTAACAATAGTGGCATAGGGAGGAAAAACACTCTAAAATTCACCAAATGAATGAGATGAAGATGGAGTATGTTAGTAAAAATGAAAGCTCAAAAATCCCCGATACCCTTGGTTGTATCACTAAGGTCATTCATACCAGGTCATACATACTGTTCAATCACAACATTAAAACCAAAGGTGTAGCTCCCCTTAGTGCTGCCAAAGCCACCAGACCTTTTGAGGCATGGTCTATACATGACCACTGAAGGTGTCCTATCTAACTGGCACCTGTAATTTGGGATTACTGCCTCCATAGATTGGGTTTGTTTTTCCAGTACAGCTGACAGCTGTTAAATCAGATTGAGGTCCAAGGAATTTTGAGGTTTAATCACGTAATACCTTCACGTTAAACAGCTAGTAAAGGGGGCATAGGGAATAAAGGGTTTGTTTAAGAACTTAAAGTATAGACATAAAAACAATTATGCCACTTAGAGGACTCAAGTTTGCCTCCACAACAAGCGCGAACCCATTTAATTTATATATACTGTAGGGGGTCAAGAAATATCTACGCAACCTGGTTTTCAAGAAATATTTTCTCAAACGAAACCAGAGAATACAAGAACCAAACACACAATATATTCAGACATCATTATCAAATAAATCTAAATTCAATACCACTAATAAATGTTCAAATACATTTCTGACATTTGAAAATATGGTCGCAATGGAAATTAAAAAAATAAAAGGGAAGTCCAAGGTTCAATACAAACAACTCAATTCACAGGTAATAACAAGCCATGTTGAAACTACAAGAAAATATGAATTTATCCGACTGGCTGACAAAGGGGGAGGCATTGTTATCATGGATTAATCTATGTACCATGAGGAATCACTCCCCCTTCTGGGCAACACAAATACATATAAACAACTCAAAACTGTCCTACTAAAATTATTTTAATCAATCTAACTTCTACCATCAAACATGGGGGACAGCCATGGGCACTGGATTCACCCCTAGTTACGCTAATTTATATGTGGGTAAGTGGGAAGAATTCACTGTATATATAGGTGGACAATTACGTTCTGGTCTGGTTCTGGGGTGTTGCTTTATTGATGACATTTTCTTTATATGGGAAGGTCCCCAAAAACAAGTTGTTTGAACCTAAGATTTACTAAATTGTATTTGTTTTTTTCTTTATAAATTTTTAAAACAGCCACTGGGGGCTGGCATTTTATTTTGCAGGTCATTAGATGACACTTACAGTCAGCATATGCAGCAGCCCCTGGGCATAGGAGACAGTGGTTGGATGCCAAGCCTATCTCTTACATTGTAGCCACATCAGCTGTGAACTGGGCATGCCTCTGTGGGCTGCCCAATTCACAGCTGTAGGTGTGGCTGGGCGCCATTTTATTATTGCCAGGACCTGTAGCACCGGAAGCTGTACTGCTCACTTCCAGCATAACAGGTCCTGGGCAAGCTGCGCATACCGGAGACTGGAGGAGCAGCAGCAACGAAAGGAGCGTGGCAGTGACTTCATCCATTGGTGAGTATCAGGGACAGGCATAGTGCTTTTGTGCAGAGGCATAAATATGACGATGAGACATAGAATATGATAGAGGTAGAGATGGCATATAATAGTGGGGAGAGATGGCATATAAAGGGGGAGATGGCATGTGAGGGGGAAGACATGACATGAGATGGGGGAGAGAGACAAGGCATGTGAGACGGGGAAGAGACATGGCATATGAGGGAGGAGGGAGAAAGATGGCATATGTGGAGGAGTGAAAGATATGGCATACGAGAGAAGGGACAGAGATGGCATATGAGAGGGAGGAGAGACACATGGCATATGAGGGGGCAGAGAGATAGCATATCAGAGGGAGGAGAGAGACATGGCATATGACAGGAACTCATTGAGGCTTATGGAGAGTGCATTATACTAAATGGAGACCAATGCAGAGTGCATTATAGTATATGGAGGCCAATGGTGAGTGCATTATACTATATGGAGGCCTATGTGGAGTACATTATACTGTACTATGGGGAGTGCATTATACTTGGCATAAGAGACATGGCATATGAGATGGGGAGAGAGATGGCATATAAGAGGGAGAAGAGAGACATGGCATATGACAGGGACTCATGGAGGCCTATGGAGAGGGCATTATACTATATGGAGGCCAATGGTGAGTGCATTATACTATATGGAGGCCTATGAGGGTACATTATACTGTACTATATGGAGTACTATGGGGAGTGGATTATACTATATGGAGGCATTTGGAGAGTGCAAGGTTTCTGTAATATGTTGGTAACAACATGTACTTGCTCTACAGCCATGGCTTCCATGTTTTCCTAATACATAACCATGCTGCTCCACCTCTCAGCCCTGATCAGTGCTAGGGGGTTTATTAGCTATCAGGAAAATAGTTTAAAGGGGATATCCTGGATTTTAAGAAAAAATGTCCCTAAGCACTATCAGGCTGGTATTTGCTACCTAGAGCAGAACCTTTAAGGAATAATAGGGTCTCAATATTATTTAGAACCAAAAGAGAGATAGACCTCTAAGAATTAACTTATATTGATATATATTAAACATCAATTTTTTGCTTAAAAATGGTGCAATACAAAAATATATACGGACCACCAGGGAATAAGTATAGTAATCTAATATGACACAGGCTAATCTCTCCCTAAGAAATCGCTCCCTACCTGTCAGCAGAGGTATTTTACTATAGTGAGCTTGTAACAACCTTTTAGGAACGGCCATAGGCAGTGTGAAGATCTGAGTTTGTGGGTTGTAATAAATACGCAGCCAGGTTAACAATGCAACTATTTTTATTTCCTTACATCCTCGGTCTTACAGCAATTCTGGGTAGATGGTCATAATTCAATGTTCCCACATTCCACTTTGTGATGTGTTGTGTATATTGTCTTTCCCCTCCCTACTGCTTTCTCCAACACCAGCATAAAAGATTGGGGAAAGGGAGAACCAACATATTGAGGGGAAGGGTGCAGTCAGATCTATGTCACAATCAGCAGAATAGTCAGCTATATATATGAGTTGCACAGTCTCTACAGCAGCAAAATAATATGTCATTTAATAAAGAATATTTAGGAAGTTGCTTAACTTGTCAATTAGGAAGCAAATGAATAATATAATAATAATAAAAAATTCAATACAAAGGTGTCCTTGTCTTTAAAACTCTATATGTTTCCTCATCAATTTTAAGAAGATACAGGATTTTTTTTTTTAATTCTCGGAAAATCATGAAATCAGCAACTCTATCTCTTCATCTTAACGCTTCCTGGTAGAATAAAAGACATAATGACGCAGCAGAAATAGTGATCTGTCCAGATGTGTGGCCACACTGTGAATGCGCAATTATCCAGCACATTCAGCACCGGATAAAAAATGTAGTGAAAACATGGATAAAATTGGGCTGATAACAAAGAAACAAATAAAATACAACAACATACAGTCATTTATAGAAAGAGCGGTAATGACTCAAAGGCAGATGCCAAGAAATTCATCATTTGGCAAAGTAATAATGTAACTAATTGGTATACATAAAAAGAATAAAAGAAAGGATAAAGACAAAAATACTGTAAATAGAATGAATATTTTGTATTTTTTTATGTCCTAATAAATATTTCTATACGATGAGTATTGGCTCCATAATACTTTGTTTTTGCCATATAAAGTGCAATGTGTTGAAATAATCTATTTTTGACATAGAGTAACTACGTTTTTCATTTTTTTTAATAATTTTATCCAGCATGAAAAGTTGTTAAACTTTGCAATTCACTTGTTAATTATTTTATTGCCATCCATCTTCATGCCTGTTAAAAAAAAATGTGTTTAAGTGGATTTTCTTGCTTTACCCCGGTCCATTTACTTGCCTTTATCTGCACCGCTATCAAAACGTACTCATTTGGAGTACAGATGATGGCAGTGATGGGTCAGCTCACTACTGTGTCACTAACTCTGAGGATAAGCTGCTACAGGAGATGCTCCGATAAGCAGAACACTCAGAGGAGGAGACAGGAGCGGACCCATCACTGCCATCAGCTGTACTCCACATGTGTATACTCTGAGGATAAGCTGCTGCAGGAGATGCTCCGATAAGCAGAACACTCAGAGGAGGAGACAGGAGCGGATCCATCACTGCCATCAGCTGTACTCCACATGTGTATGCTCTGAGGATAAGCTGCTACAGGAGATGCTCCGATAAGCAGAACACTCAGAGGAGGAGATGGGAGCTGACCCATCACTGCCATCAGCTGTACTCTACATGTGTATACTCTGAGGATAAGCTGCTACAGGAGATGTTCCAATAAGCAGAACACTCAGAGGAGGAGACAGGAGCGGACCCATCACTGCCATCAGCTGTACTCCACATGTGTATGCTCTGATATCAATGTAGCCAGAATTAGGCAAATAGGAATGAAGACAAAACCCCTAAGAAAGTGAAGGCCAGCTCGAAGACCACCATGAAACTATAGATTGGTGGGGGTCAAGATAGGTATGAGAAATGGATTGTATAGCAGCAGCCAGGGCTGTGGAGTCGGTAAGCCAAGCCTCCAACTCTGACTCCTCAATTTCCATGACACCAACTCCACCAAAATGGGCTCCAACTCCATTACTTCAACTCCGACGCCACAGCCCTGGCAGCAGCAAAGCTCATTACCCAACTACTATGTGTCACTGGTTTAAGTGGCAGAATATTATAAATTTTCTTAATTTAAAAAAATATATTATTTAACTATATATTAGACAATTTTCTATAACAGGGGTCCCCAACCTGTTGCTCGAGAGCCACGTGTAGCTCGTGGGACCGTGATGTGCGGCTCACGACTGTCTGCTGGCTTGGTACATTAGCACCAGGTGTAGCAAACAGCTATGATGGTCTCTAGATGGTGACTTCTGTGTGTAGCCCTGTGCTGAAGAGCAGATCTGAATGGGGGGTAAGATAGGGAACCATGGAACTTGGCATACTGTCTTGGTGAGATTTCAGTGGAAAAGCTTTGGCTGTCATTACACCAGTAATGGGGGCTCTGGGTGTTCCTACTGTGAGTTGGGCAGGAGCTGGAAGTGGCTCGCGACCCTCTTTCTTAGCTGAATATGGCTCCCAAGGTAAGAATGGTTGGGGAGGACCTCTGTTTTATAATACCATTTCCCGGAGCCATAACTTCTCTACGAGATGCAGTACACATGGGGTTAAGACAACGAGCCAACACACCGTCAGCTGGAACCATCAGGTTTCCAGCCTGTAGACTTTATTAACCTTCCCGATAGCCGTGGGAGTCTGATTTGTCCCTCGCACTCGCTGACTTTTCATTACCGTGATGCCTTTTTTTTTTTTACTCCCTTATTCTCATTTAAGGCCACACACTTCATTAATCCAGAATGTGCGACCATATTCCATTACCAGAGAAGCTGAATATTTATCACCCATAATTATATGATGTGATACGAGAACGTGCATCTCTTACAGGTGTGAGAAATTCGGGACACAGAATCCACCGCCCTGGAAAAGATGCAATATTGGGCTCTGACGGTCCAGTGTTGGCCAGGGATCTGAAACTTGGTAAATGGGTCACACATTTGTGAGACAAGATGACTTTTTCAGTGACTACATTTTTTCTATACAAGTTTTTGATCACTTTTTATTCCATTTGTTTGTATGTCAGTGTCTTGAAAAATATACATTTTTTGGAGTGTTTCTTTTTACAGTGTTTATTATGAGTTATGGTACAGTTTATAGTGTAGGTCATTCCCAATATGGCAATACCAAACATACTTTTTTTTTGTTTATTCTCATTTTCACATAAAACATCATAATTGGTGGTGAGTAATGTCCCCCAAACCTGTAATAATGTACACTGTCTTGTAATAATTATTTCTATATCATGATAATTATATTTGCCCCATCCTGTAATAATGTCCCCATCCTGGCCTCCATCATGTAATAATGCCTCCATTCTGGGCATCGTCCTGTAATAATGTCCCCCATGATGCAATAATGTCCCCCGTCCTATAGTAATATCTTCTGTCCTGCCCCTATTTGTAATAGTGTCCCTCATCCTTTAATAATGTCCTCTGTGCTGGCCCCAATCCTGTAATAATGTCCCATGTCCATTAATACTGTACCCCATGCTGTAAAAATGTAATCTGTCCTGGCCCCCAACTTGTAATAATGTCCCACATCCTGTAATAGTGTATAGCTATTCTGGGCTCCATTGTGTAATACTGTCCTCTGTCCTGACATCTTGGCCCCCATTCTGTAATAATGACCTCTGTTTTGGCAACACCCTTTAATCCCTGCCCCCATCCTGTAATAATGTCCCCCATCCTGTCCCCATCCTATAATAATGTCCACCATCCTGATGCCCATCTTGGCCCCCATCCTATAATAATATCCACCATCCTGGCCCCCATTCTGAAATAATTTCCCCCATCCTGGCCCCTGTCTTGTAATCCTAGCCCCCATCCTGTAATAATGTCCCCTATCCTATAATAATGTCCACCATCCTGATGCCCATCCTGGCCCCCATCCTATAATAATAGTCACCATCCTGGCTCCCATCCTATAATAATATCCACCATCCTGGCCCTCATTCTGAAATAATTTCCCCCATCCTGGCCCCTGTCTTGGAATCCTAGCCCCCATCCTGTAATAATGTCCCCCATCCTATAATAATGTCCACCATCCTGGCCCCATCCTATAATAATAGCCACCACCCTGGCCCCCATTCTGAAATAATTTCCCCATCCTGGCCCCTGTCTTGTAATCCTAGCCCCCATCCTATAGTAATGTCCAACATTGTGGTCCCTATTCTGTAATAATGCCCTTGTTCTGTAATAATGTTCCCAGTTCTGCCCCCCATTGTGTAATAATGTCCCTCATCCTACAATAATGCCCTTCATCTTGGCCCTCATCCTGTAATAATGTTCTTCTTCCTGGCCCTTATCCTATAATAATACCCACCATCCTGGTCCCCATCTTGCAATAATGCCCTTTTTCTGTAATAATGTCCCCTCTTCTGCCCCCCATCCTGTCATAATGTCATCCTGTCGCTCTCAAATAAATACGCCCTCTACTTTCTGTGCCTTTTCCATCACTGGTAACCCATAAATGCAGCTTGTGATATTACTTCCCGTGTAAATGTTTGCCGCAGACAGTCTGAAATGATTTTGCAGCCCCTCCGCGGAGCAATACGAGAAGATTTTGTTGAGTAATTTCACTAAATAGGCAAATTGTATATGCAAGTGAGCCAACTTCTGGAATCTAATGTATTCGCGCTTCCACGTCGAGCCGGCGGCTGATCGGCTTTTTTGCTTGTGTTTTGCATTAACTTTGTGAAACATTGTTGAACAAATTGGGCAAACATAGGTGAGAGGAAATTAGATAATGTCATGCAAAAAGATCTGACTCCGCTGGGCGGATTTATGAGATGTGGAAGTGATGAGTGGGATTTACGCTAACAATCATCATTAACACTGGGAGGAAGGAGAGTTCAATCTTGCTCCGAGGCTTCGTCTCTCAAGCTAGAAGCGCTGTGATATAATTCATGACATTGCTGCTTACAGTCACCGTTAGGGAAGGCAGATTGTATGAAAATACTATAGCGGAGAGTCACTACGTCATCGCTCTTTTTGTCGTGCTCAAATTACCGGGGGCATAGTGTCTATTTATCTTGCGGCGACGCTCCGCAACGACTTCAATATTGTCAATCGCGCTCGTTTAGCGGCCTGAACTTAGCGCTTGTAAATACAACACAAATTTTTACATCTGATGGTGCGATATGTGAGCATTTGGGGCCTCACTTTAAACTTTTGCCCAGGGCCCCACTTTGTCTAAAACCGGCCCTGGACCTACGCATTTAAAGGACAGGTATCTTAGCAGATTCAGAGTGCGGCTGTTTTTCGTTTGTATACTATAGCATCGCAATCACAGAAACATGTTCAGTCCCTTCCCCTCTGCCAGATCTTTTCAGAGTGATCAATGAGTTTAAAGAAGCTACTTTTGGTAAATCAATGGGTTCATGGGATCACTGGTGAAAATAGAAATTAAAATGTTGGGAAGTGTTGTACCTGAGCTTTATTCTGTCTATATGGAGAGGTATCATTCTGTGCAGGGTGGCTGCTATGGTGCCTAAAAAAAACTTTTTGACAGGGAGGGTGATCAATGAGTGGAACAGGCTGTCACGAGAGATGTCGAGTTCTTCTTCAATGGAAGTCTTCAAACAGAGGCTGGACAGACATCTGTCCGAGATGATTTAGTGAATCCTGCATTAAGCAGGGGGTTGGACACGATGACCCTGGAGGTCCCTTCCAACTCTACCATTCTATGATTCTATGGCAAAGCTGGCTGAGATGACGAACCGTGAATGTGCAGTTTACATGGTGAGCATATATACATAGTTTTCCTGTTTGACCACTGTGCATCTAGGCTGCACCATAGTCCAGGAGATATGGATGAACTTTGCATGTGCTCCCCATATTTCTGTGAATTTTCCATGGTTACGTTCATTTTCTTCAACACTCCCAAAATTCACGATACGAGCTGAGTTGCAGTACCAACTACTGGCCACTACATGGCATATGGAGCTCGGCTTCTTTTCAGCAATATACATTGTCTATTTCCAGCTGCTAACAGCTCATTGGTGGAGGGTGTCAAGTGTAGGACCCTCACTGATCTAATATTGATCACTTATCCTAAGGAAAGGTCATCGGTATAAAAAACCCTAAACTATCGGTGCCACATCTCTCTTGATGGATTAAACACACATGGGAGTCCTGGGACTAACAGAGTAGAAGTTTGGTTCAGCTTTTTGAAAATGTTCTCCTGGAGAATCGGGAGGGTTTTTTAAATATAAAAGTGCCACTTTTTGCAGGTTGCACCCTGTTCCTGCCACTTCAATAGGCATCTGGATGCCATGGATAAGTCTGATGGTCCAGCGATGCTTTCTGGGTGGCTTCTACGAGATTTGTCATCTTCCGTGAGTTTGGGAGGTCTCTGCATTTCTTGGGAGCCTTCGGGATTATCTGGGAGAACTGGAAAGTATGGTCAATACTAAACTACTGAAAAGATGAAAAGTTTGAGGGAAACTTATCCATGAAACTCCATGAACAACTGACATACTATACAACCTGTATTGAGAACATTGGCATGAAGTCTGAGTTCTATAATTTCCTGCTAGTTTATGTTCCTAAGTAAATGAACCCATTTTCTTCTTCTGCAGAACCCAATGTCCCGCCTTTACTTTGCAATTTGCTGTATACATGTTGGCTGGGGCCCAGTGACCTGTTTTTGTAGTTGGCATTATTCTGAGGGCACAAGAAAAGAAAATCTAAAAGAGGAGAAAGGAGAAAACTCAAGAAAGTGGACAAGATATGAACACAAAATTGGTCTTTGAGACTGATGCTATCGGTTCTCTCTAATGAAATTTGTTACAGCTGTCAGAAAACGGCTGCACTTCTATAATTCTTAATAAGACTGCCGGAGATAGCTGAGCATGGTCTTCAGGACTCCCATTACAATGAAAAGAGTGGAGGTGCACATGATCTACCTCAGATCCAGTGCTGCAGTGCTCACATGGGTTAACAATGTCACTGGAGCCTCGGGAGAACCGATGACCACATCGCTTTAATGGTGTCTGTATCGGAAGTGACCATAGAGTATTTTTATTTTACATTGGGGAATGTAGAATTTAAGAAGGAGGTTGTCTCAGTAGTGGACCACTCCTTTAAGAAAGTAGCCTAAAAGCAAGAAACATCATAAAATAAAAAAGTTAAATGTTTGCCATTCTGGTGGAACCTGCAGTTAGCGATATCATATAGATCATTCAAGTGACTACTGCAGCCAATCACAGGCTTTAGTGGTGACACTTGCATGTATGGGAAGTGATTGGCTGCAGAGGTTGCTTGAATGATGTATGTGATGTGATCAATGAGGAATTGGTGTTGGTGGAACAGCGGGAGAAAAGGGTTATATCTACAGAACGATGCTTCTCATTTGTGTGCCCGGAACTATCGCTTGTCTGTTCCGTGTTGGTGCAAATTTTGTTCTGCTTGAATTTTTTCAGTTCAGAATTGGTTTGCGAAAGTATTCACCACCTTGCCATTTTTTGTGCTTTGCTATCTCAAAATTTCACAAGGTTTTTTGAGGGTTTGCATCAGTTCATGTAAAAGATATGCCTACAACTGTGAACATTTGGTTTTCTTATTATTGTGAAGCACACAACAAATAGGACAAAATAACTGAAAACTTCAGTGTGTATAGCTACTCAGACCCCTAAAGTCAGTACTTTGCAGAGCCTCATTTTGTGGCAATAACAGCTACAAGTCACTTTGGATAAGTCTCTATGAGTTTTTCACATTTTGCCTTTGGAATTTTTGCCCATTCCTCAAGACAAAGCTGCTCCAGCTCCTTCAAGTCTGACCACAAAATCTCAGCTGGAATAAGGTCTGGGCTTTCACTAAGCCACTCCGAATCATTTTCATGTTTCCCCTTAAACCACTTCAGTGTTGCTTTGGGTCATTCTCCTGTTGGAAGGTGAACCTCAGTCCCAGTGTCAAATCACTGAAAGACTGAAACAGGTTTTGCTCAAGATTATCCCTGTATTTCACACCATCCATCTTCCCCTCAACTTGGACCATTTTCCCTGTCCCGCTGCCGGAAATCATCCCCACATCATGATGCTGCCACCACCATGTTTCAATGTGAGGATGGTGTTCTTGGGGTGATGAGCTTTGTTGGTGTGGCTCCAGATATAGTGTTTACCTTGGTGGAGAAAAAATAAAATTTTTGTCTCATCTGACCACAACACCTATCTCCACAATGTCTTTTGGCAAACTCGAAACAAGTGGGATTGTTTTCTCTTCCATAATGGCCACCTATATGGAGTGTATGGCTTATTTTGGTTGTATGGACAGATACTCCAGTCTCTGCTTGGGAACTCTTCAGCTCCTTCAAAGTTACCTTTAGTCTCTGTGCTGCATCTCTGATTAATGCCCTCCTTGCCAGAACTGAAAGTTTTGGTGGGCGGCCCTCTGTTTACAGGTTTGTTGTGGTAGCATGTTCTTTCCATTTGATGATAATGGATTTGATGGTGCTCTGGGGGATCATCAGAGATTGGGATGTTTTTTTTAAAACCCCACCCTGACTTGTTCTTCAACTTTGTCCCTGACTTGTTTGGAGATCTCCTTGGACTTCATGGTGTTGTTTGAAGATCTCCTTTATCTTTATGGTGTTGTTTGGAGATTTCCTTGGTCTTCATGATGTTGTTTGGCGATCTCCTTGGTCGTCATGGTGTTTGGTTAGTGGTGCCTCTTGTTAATGGTGTTGCAGCCTATGTTTCCTTTCAGAAAAGGTAAAGTGTATGTTCTGACAGACATGTGACACTTAGATCACACACAGGGGGACGTCCTCTCACTAAGCATGTGACCTATGAAGGTAATTGCTTGCACCACAAACTTTAGGGGCGCCACACCAAAAGGGATGAATACTTATGCACATGACAATTTTTAGTTATTTGATCCAGGCCCGGCTCCAGGTTTTCATGGGCCCCAGGCAAAAGAGTCTCAGTGGGCCCCTTTATCACATACCACAATTCATGATGCACAGATACGGCAGAGAAATATAGGTATGGTACAATGCCAAAGATTTCACTTACTTCTTACATTACATGAGTAATATCTATTGTAAATTCGACAATAGCTCAGAAACCAGACAGTATAGTCCTCTATACAGTATAATGGGCACCACATATTACTCCATACAGAATAATGGAACTCATATAATGTTCCATCCAGTATAATAAGCCTCACATATTGCTCCATACAGAATAATGGGCACCACATATCACTCCATACAGAATAATGAACCCCATATAATGCTCCATACAGTATAATGAGCCCCATATAATGCTCCAAACAGGATAAAGGACCCCATATCATGTTCCATACAGTATAATAAGCCTCATATATTGCTCCATACAGAATAACGGGTATCACATATCACTCCATACAGAATAATGAACCCCATATAATGCTCCATACAGTATAATGAGCCCCATATAATGCTCCAAACAGGATAAGGGACGCCATATAATGTTCCATACAGTATAATAAGCCTCATATATTGCTCCATACAGAATAATGAGCCCCATATTAACTCCCCCCATCCTGCTCAAAACCCCGACACTTGCCCGGTTGCACCAGGGGCTGCCCTGATTTGATCCCATAAATTTAATTTATGCCTATAATTTTCTCACTTCACTTCAAGAACTTAAGACTATTTAGTGCTGATGCATCACACACAAATCAGATTACAAAATATTTAAACCCATGTTGTAATGTAAAAAAAAAATAGGTAAAAAGCGTAGTGGGTGACTACTTTTGCAATCTACTGTATACTATACTGGGCATTATTTGTGATAAATGTGACCCATGGTTCCCCACGTATACATATCTGTAAGGATTTCATTCATGTTTTGTCAGTAGATGCCGCAATACGTTATTATTTTGTACCCAAAACCCCATAACATTTCGGAAAATGTAGATGAAACATGTAAGAATGAATGAAATGTTGATAGTCCCGACACATAAATCCCAAAGATTAGTCTGATCCTATTTTGTTATTAAAATAATCTGAAAAGATTTCAAAGGCCCCATCCCACTTATCACCGGTGAATTGCCCGGGTAATAGAAGAGCTATTTTTCCCCCAAGAAATTCATTATTTGCCATTTTATTGTTCCCTTTTATATTGGCAGGAAACTGTAAATGAAGCAAGATAAGCAAAATGGAGAGAAACTCTAGTAAAACAAAATGCGATGGATTACAGCCGGGATCCAGAGTTGACCCCCTGGAGAACCGGAATAAACCCCACCGGGTATTCAGCAAATCATTCTCGATCTTTGTATAATGAGAAATTACACAATTTCTAATTACTAACAGATTATTCTAAGATTTCTACTTGCCGTCATTCATCAAGGACTTTCATAAGTGCAATATCAACTGTCCTGGATTTCCCAGAGCTCCTGGTCAGAGGGAGGACGGCATCTATGTAAACCGCTCCCAGAAGGTGGCTCTGGGGTTAGGGTTTCAACAATAGGTAAACTTTCTTCTTTTTTTCATAATTTGGCCCAGCTTAGAAAGTTAGGAAACTTTGTACGTCACTTTATTAGTATTGCATGTAAGTATCTCCCAAACCTTAACTTTACCCCGATCTTTTTGCAGAAACTACCCATTTGGAGTACAGATGATGGCAGTGAAAGAGTCAGCACCTGTCTCCTCCTCTGGGTGTACTGCTGCAGAAGCCTCACTCAGGCCTCATTCAGATGTCTGATTTCCTCACGTACAAGAAAAACAGACGGATCACAGTGTGGTCTGAGCATCATCAACTTTTCTCATACATGGATAAAAAGGAAAAAAAAACGTTTCTTCACTTTTGCCTTTCTGACCGTCCTTGAAAATTGTGCATCACTCGGATATCATTTTAGCGCGGTCCGATTTTTTTTCACTGATCCATTGACTTTCATTTCCGAATTTGATCTTACTGTCGAATTAAAATCAGACATGTCGACGTGACTAGACTTGGGTACGTGAATGGTCCTATAGACTGTAACAGGTATGAGTGCTATCCTGGAAAAATCACAGACATAACTCGTAAGAAAACACCGGATATGTGAAGGAAGCCTCATAAGAAGACACAGGTGCTGACCCATCACTGCCATCATCTGTACTCCCAAGGTATATCTAATATCAATGCAGCTGAAAGCAGGCAAATAGACTGAGGAGAAGCAGGGGTTTAGAAATCACACTCAATTGCTTTTTTTTTAACAGTAATGAAGACGAATCCCTAAAAAAACGGATTTGCACACTTTCATAACTTTCCACACTGGACAAAATAATAATAGTAATAATAAAAAAAAATTATCTTGAAGATTTTCCCAAGTGCATTCAGCCTCAGACGACCATTACTAACCTCACTGATAGCAGCCGAGGCATCGCTATCATCGCTCATACGCCAGGCTAAATAAATCAAGAGGTTTCAAAAACTAGTTTCCATTTTTTCATCCTCTGCAGATCAGTAAAAACTCTACCCTGTGACTTCCATAATTCTGCGACTTTTTCTTATTGGTGATGCAATTTTAACACAGGGAATGTCTTATGTATGTATATATCATATTTATTTATTTATTATTAATTAACTTTTTTTTTTTATGGAAATGAAGACTTTTTTTTCTTATTTCCAAACAACTAATATTTTTTTCAAAGTGAGAAAATAAAAAAAGGATATATAACATATCTTCATTTTTAGACATTAAGGGGAACAGCTTCATATATTTGCCGAAAAAACTCCCAAAAAATTAGCAATGCTCACTAGCATTATGATAGCTGAAAAGTTGGTCAGCAGGGAAAGACATATCATTGGTGCATCCACGAGCTAAGGGGGCCACTACTAACTCCAAACCAGTTGAAATTGTATATTATGATGAGCAATTGGACTGCCAAAGTCCCATATATTATTGTTGCACAGGAGCCTCTTCTGTCTGTGTCAGCTCCTGGTGGGCAGTCCCCACTGACATCACTCCTCCCCGTTTGTTTAGTGTAAGGCATGTACTACGGAGGACAGAGAATGAACTTCAATCCCATATTGCAGCCAGCATGCAGCCAGCGGGTAAGGAAAGGGTGAATCAAACACCCGAAAACCCCGCCCCTATGGCTAAAGATTGTTCCCTCCAAATTCAGGTGACAGAGTCCCTTTAAACAGAATTAACAGTTACCGTATATGTGAGGAAAGTACAATGCAATTAACCCTTTCTGTGCATATATCAATAAAACGACAGTGTTGTGCCAGTACTTTAGTAATCACCTACTCAGAGCAACTCTCGAAGTGTCTCTTACAGAAGAGGCCTTTTCTCCTAAGTAACTGGACCTCTATAAGGCTATTTAAATATAAGCACATACGGTATATTCAGATGTAACATGATACCAGTTCGTCCTGAGACTGAAGAAGAAGGGTCCTTGCTGGACTTAATCCATAATACCTTATATACTCGAGTATAAGCCGACCTGAGTATAAGCCGAGGCACCTACTTTTGCCACAGAAAACTGGGTAAGCTTATTGACTCGAGTGTAAGCCGGGTATGCATTGTCCCCTCATCCCTGTCCTACTATGCATTGCTCCCAATTCCCTGTCCTGGTATGAATGCCTCCTCATCCCTGTCCTTGTCTGCATGCCTCCCCTGTCCCTGTCATTGTACGCATGCCTTCCCCTTCCCTGTCCTGGTATGAATGCCTCCCCGTCCCTGCCCCTGTCTGCATGCCTCCCCTGTCCCTGTCATTGTATTCATGCCTTCCCCTTCCCTGTCCTGGTATGAATGCCTCCTCATCCCTGCCCCTGTCTGCATGCCTCCCCTGTCCCTGTCATTGTATTCATGCCTTCCCCTTCCCTGTCCTGGTATGAATGCCTCCCCGTCCCTGCCCCTGTCTGCATGCCTCCCCTGTCCCTGTCATTGTATTCATGCCTTCCCCTTCCCTGTCCTGGTATGAATGCCTCCCCGTCCCTGCCCCTGTCTGCATGCCTCCCCTGTCCCTGTCATTGTATTCATGCCTTCCCCTTCCCTGTCCTGGTATGAATGCCTCCCCGTCCCTGCCCCTGTCTGCACGCCTCCCCTGTACCTGTCATTGTACGCATGCCTTCCCCTTCCCTGTCCTGGTATGAATGCCTCCCCGTCCCTGCCCCTGTCTGCACGCCTCCCCTGTACCTGTCATTGTACGCATGCCTTCCCCTTCCCTGTCCTGGTATGAATGCCTCAGCGGTTCCGTCCCTGTACGCATGCCTCCTTATTCCCTATCCCTAGGGGTGTGCATGTTACCTATTGAATAAAAAAAATCATACTTGCCTACCTGCGCACCCTGGGTGCTCTCACTGCATCTCATTCCAGCCGCCGGCGACTGCCTGCATTTTTCTGTGCTCAACGGTCATGTGGTACCGCTCATTAAGTTGATGAATATGCGCTCCGCCTATGGGAGTGGAGACGCATCCATTTTCATCAGCTTAATGAGAGGTACCACTTGACCGCTGAGCACAGGAAGAGCTGCAGGCAGGCGCTGGAGGCCGGAACGAGATGCAGTGCCAGCACAGAGGGTGTGCAGGTAGGAGAGTATGATGTGTGCGCTGTCTCCTGGCATCCACTGCTCCCCCTCCCCCGCCGGCTTTCTGTACCGTGACTCGTGTATAAGCCGAGGGGGGCATTTAAAGAACAATAAAATGTGCTGAAAAACTCGGCTTATACACGAGTATATGCGGTAATCAGAAACACCATCTTGAAGCTCTTAGGGAATGCTGATCTCTTCAAAGCAGGGCTTCCCTAAGTCCTTAGAGATAGAAACTCCATCTTGAAGCTCTTAGGCTATGTGCGCACGTTGAGCATTTGCTTGCAGAAATTTCTGCAAGGTTTCTGCATATCTTGGCAGTAAAAATGCTGTTGTAAAAACACGCGTTTTGCTGCGATATTTGGTGCGTTTTTGTATGCGTTTTTTGCTTGAGTTTTTGTACAGCAATGAAAGCTTTTTTGAGCTAAATAAAGATATTAACAAAAAGTTTTGTGATGTAATTTCTTAGTTCAATAACACCTTTTTCATTCTGATGCAGTATCATCAGGGTAATGTGATTAGGGCTTGGTGTCAGCAGCTGTCATTGACACCAAGCCCTAGGCTTAGTAATGAAAGATGTCAGCCCGACACCCTCAATACTAAGCGACGATCCTGATCACTTTGAGAGCAGTCACTGTGGTGACTGCTCTCAAAGACAGCCGGCTATACACTGACATAGGAGGTAATCGCTCCCGCAGTGTATAGCACTGAGCTGCCATGAGAGAGTTTACCGGGGTTCATCAGCTGATCAGCTCCAGTGCTCTCCCTTACAGCACCACTGCTGCGTGAGAAAGTTCTCACACAGCGGTGGTGTCGTAAGGGAGAGCACCGGAGCTGATCAGCTGATGAACCCCAGTGAACTCTCTCATGGCAGCTCAGTGCTATACACTGCGGGAGCGATTACGTCCTGACAGTGCACCGCCTTCGGCCGGGTAGAGCAGTCACATCTCCTGATGTGACTGTTCTACACGTGAGATCGCCGTGGGACACTCAGGATTATGTGGACTACGGCGGACAGGTGAGTATACAGTATGGTGTTTTTTTTTGTTTTTGTTTTTTTTCTAGGAGACATGTGCATCAGGGATTGGGCGTTAAGGTGTGTATATGTTGTTTTTTATTTTACATTTTTTCTAGGAGACGAGGGCATCAGGATTTGGTGTTAGGTGAGTATAATGTTTTTTATTTTTATTTGAATATGTATGTAATTATGTTAAATGTGGGGTTTTTTTGAGTATGAGCACAAGAGCCAGCTGACGAGAGACTACTTCTCCCATCAGCGGCTCCTGCCATCATTGTTATCAGTGACAGCAGACATAGCCTGGTGGGAGGAGTAGTCTTTCATAAGCCCATGCCTGCTGACCTGCGGTCAATTTTTTTACCATGGGTCACCTCTGCGGGTGACAGTATCTCTGCGGGGTCAAGCTGACATCTGACAGCATGACCCTGCAGCGTTCTGACTGATGGTCTTATCAGTGGTATCCTGTCGAGGGAAGAAAAGAAACAAGGAGCTCATCGTATAGCACCAGGCTCGGAAAGCAAGGAGTCAGGCAGTCGCTCCAGCTGCACACTGCTCATGCCAGTGAGTGTGCGCAATTACAACTAATAGAAGACAGGGATGAAGACCGATCAACGACTCCTATTCCCTATCTCTTCTGTAGGTGCCGTGCAGTCAGGGCCGGCGTTTGGCATAGGCAGACCAGGCAGACGCCTGGGGCCCCCACCTAGAAAGGGGGCCCCCTACCTCTGCAGCCCCTGTATGAAGTGCCCACAGGGTGTACAGCAGTGGCGTCTCTCCCAAACCCCCCTTGAGACCCCCTCAGTGTTGTGATTTACTCATGTGGTCCCGGAGCTCTGTGCTGTTTGCTGTAGGATCAGGTTTCACAGTCGCATACAGCAGGGATCAGCATGGGCTCTGACCACAGTCACTGCTTGTAATCTGACAGGGCGACCTGCTGTCACTACTGTCTGGATGACACAAGACAGGAATATTGTCTGCTGAATCAGGGCATTTATTATAGAGAAATAAATGAATTCCCACGTGAAACAATAAGGGTAAACCATACACATATATAGTACAGGTGTGCATAGGAATCAGCGTTTTTGGTGCATTTTTTTTGCAGCCAAAGCCTGCTCTCTTGGCAGTAAAAACACTGCTTTCAAAGCACCCATTTTTTAGGGTATGTGCAGAGGATCCGGAAATGGCAGCACTTTGGATGCAGCGGACATGATGCTGCGTCCAAAGTGCTGCCATGTTTTGAACACAGATGATTCCGCATGTGTTCATTGATCTGTGCGGAATCCCTGTGTCCTATCCATTGCAGGGGTGAGATTTCTCTTGCAGAGACTTGTGTCTATGCCATATAAATTGACATGCTGCAGCCTGGAGAGACGCGCCCCATGTCCGTCTCTGCGGGTGAGGTGCGGGTGTCGGTGCGCGCATAGTAGAGATGGAATTTCTTGAAATCCCATCCACTATACTGTAACATGTGGCCGCTGCGGGTTGGACGCTGCACAAGTACACAGCAGCCGACCCGCAGCGTTTACGGATTGTGGGCACACACCCTTAGAGCTTTTGCTGTTTGTTTTTTTACAGAATGCATTTTGTCTACAGTACATGTTTAATAAAGTTAGTGTTATTCACATCACAAAAAACGCAGCGAAAAACAACGTTGCAACATTTGCAGCATTTTTAAAACTTTTTCATTGCTTTCTACGGGTGAAAAAAATTGCTGAAAGTGACACGCTGCAGATTTAAAAAACGCTGCAGTTGTGAAATTCAGTCAGGGGAAAATAAAAGGGTGTGCAGAAGGTTTCTGAAAATCTCAGTTTTTGCTTGTGCTGTAAAATGCTGTAAACTTCTTATTTGCAGAAGAAAAAGCTGCAAAAATTCTGCATATGAACATGGCGAAAAGCTGCTCTTCAAAGTGCCAGCAAAACATAGATTTCCGAAATCTCCTGAAGGCGCTTGTTTGTTTTCTGACTGGATTTCAGAACTAAAGCGCTTTTTAAATCCCCTCCGTTTTACCGCAGATTTATCCTGGAATTACCGTGTTTTTTGTGCGGTTTTCAACAGCGTTTTTACACCTGCGGATTCCTATTATGGAGCAGGTGTAAAACGCTGTGGAATCCGCACAAAGAATTGACATGCTGCAGAACATACAACACAGCTTTTCCGTGCGGTATTTTCCTCAGCATGTGTACTGCGGATTTTGTTTTCCATACATTTACATGGTACTGTACAAACTGCTGCGGATCCACAGCAAAATCCGCAACATGTGCACATACCCTGAGAAACCCGTCACCACTTCGGTATTTCTCACCCTCCTGGTTTTGGCTTACACATACTGATGTGAAATACTGACCAAACGCTCAACGTGTGAACGTGGCCTTAAACATACTGTAGACAAAACAAACATCCTCACTCCAAAAAAAAGCTCAAAAAAGTGTGAAGAACACCACAAAACAAGCTGAAAAACAGGGGGTTTGAACGCAACATTTTTACTGCTAATAGAAAAGGTTTTGGCTACTGAAAAAAAAATGCTGCATGTGAACATAGTCTTAGTCTGAAACGCTATGTCTATCTGTGGTGTTACATAGGACTGCAGGTGACATCTACTACATTATCTGTTCTCAGAGAGTTAGCACTGTTTTATCTGAAGAGTTAAAAAAAAAGTTAAGAGGGGGTTGGGGGCAACTCTTTGTCTTGGGCCCCCAATCTTTTCTGACCCTAGCAACACCCCTGCGTACAGCTAGTAGTGGCAGACCAGACCCGTTGGCCGATATAAGGCCCCTAAATATGGGGGCCACAGTGCAATGTTATCATTTGGGGCCCCCACTTTAAATTTTTTGCCTAGGGCCCCACTTTGTCTAAAACCGGCCCTGCGTGCAGTGACACCTACACACAAGCAAATAGAAATGGCAGCACCCAGAGGCTACAAAAAATACATTAATAAATAACAATTAAAACAAAAAAAATATATAAAATAAAAAACTCTATTTAAATATATAAATAAATAAAAACTGTACAGTATATATAGATAAATAATAATAAAAAGCTCTCTCTATAATTATATATATATAAATTAGTGTTTTTGATTATATGTAAAACATAAAGCATACATTGCTTACATATTGATACTGTATGTACTGTACATATATCATAAGTATCATTAACTCTCGGAGTTTCGAGCTGCGTCTCCTAAGTACTCCATTAGGGAAAGCAATTGTTAAGTTACATCTATTATGTAAATGAAGTAATTTCTTACTAAATTGAAACATAATTGCATTTTGTTTTTGCATTCCACAAATTAACCTCTTTTTGTGGTAAAGGCTTCATCTCCTGTAGACGGGGCCAGAAATGTCTGCTTCATTAGGAGAAAAGCCCGGTGTTCTATTTAATCAGACATCAAGTGCAGACGAGGAGACGTCCACCAAAGGGCACATCGTACCATCGCCAGCGCTATTAATTACTGGTATTACGGTAATATTAAGCCTAATATGCAGGGTAATTTCTACTATTCTCTGCATCACATTTTGTTTAACCCCCTTCATCGTTACAAGAAAAGGTGTCATAAGATTTTTTTATAAACTATATATATATATATATATATATATATATATATATATATATATATATATATATATATATATATTACAATCTCTGTGAAATAACATAGAAAGGTTTCAATTTCCTCACTCGCCATATGTCGCTATTCTAAACTCATAGTATCACACGCACATGAGCAGCAATAAACTGACTCAGATCCTATCTATTGCATTAAAGCATCTGATCAGCCTGTGCAAAGGTCATTGTGAAGTGAGGGGGAGGAGGTGAGCTGTGACATCACTTATTGTGAATGGTGGATCCTGTGTTATCTACTGTATATAGAGGTGTTATCAGTCATTGTACAGGAGGAGGAGGTGAGCTGTGACATCACCTATTGTGAATGGTGGATCCTGTGTTATCTACTGTATATAAAGGTGTTATCAGTCATTGTACAGGAGGAGGAGGTGAGCTGTGACATCACCTATTGTGAATGGTGGATCCTGTGTTATCCACTGTATATAGAGGTGTTATCAGTCATTTTACAGGAGGAGGAGGTGAGCTGTGATATCTCCTATTGCGAATGGTGGATCCTGTATTATCTACTGTATATAGAGGTGTTATCACAGCTCACCTCCTCCTCCTGTACAATGACTGATAACACCTCTATATACAGTAGATAACACAGGAACCACCATTCACAATAGGTGATATCACAGCTCACCTCCTCCTCCTGTACAACAACTGATATCACCTATTGTGAATGGTGGATCCTGTGTTATCTACTGTACATAGAGGTGCTATCAGTCATTGTACAGAAGGAGGAGGTGAGCTGTGACATCACCTATTGTGGATGGTGGATCCTGTGTTATCTACTGTATATAGAGGTGTTATCAGTCATTGTACAGGAGGAGGAGGTGAGCTGTGACATCACCTATTGTGAATGGTGGATCCTGTGTTATCTACTGTATATAGAGGTGTTATCAGTCATTGTACAGGAGGAGGAGGTGAGCTGTGACATCACCTATTGTGAATGGTGGATCCTGTGTTATCCACTGTATATAGAGGTGTTATCAGTCATTTTACAGGAGGAGGAGGTGAGCTGTGATATCTCCTATTGCGAATGGTGGATCCTGTATTATCTACTGTATATAGAGGTGTTATCACAGCTCACCTCCTCCTCCTGTACAATGACTGATAACACCTCTATATACAGTAGATAACACAGGAACCACCATTCACAATAGGTGATATCACAGCTCACCTTCTCCTCCTGTACAATGACTGATATCACCTATTGTGAATGGTGGATCCTGTGTTATCTACTGTATATAGAGGTGCTATCAGTCATTGTACAGAAGGAGGAAGTGAGCTGTGACATCACCTATTGTGGATGGTGGATCCTGTGTTATCTACTGTATATAGAGGTGTTATCAGTCATTGTACAGGAGGAGGTGAGCTGTGACATCAGCTATTGTGAATGGTGGATCCTGTGTTATCTACTGTATATAGAAGTGTTATCAGTCATTGTACAGGAGGAGGTGAGCTGTGACATCACCTATTGTGAATAGTGGATCCTGTGTTATCTACAGTATATAGAGGTGTTATCATTCATTGTACAGGAGGGGGAGGAGGTGAGCTGTGATATCTCCTATTGTGAATGGTGGATCCTGTGTTTTCTACTGTATATAGAGGTGTTATCAGTCATTGTACAGGAGGAGGTGAGCTGTGACATCATCTATTGTGAATGGTGGATCCTGTGTTATCTATTGTATCTAGAGGTGTTATCAGTCATTGTACAGGAGGAGGTGAGCTGTGACATCACCTATTGTGAATGGTGGATCCTGTGTTATCTACTGTATATAGAGGTGTTATCAGTCATTGTACAGAAGGAGGAGGTGAGCTGTGACATCACCTATTGTGAATGGTGGATCCTGTGTTATCTACTGTATATAGAGGTGTTATCAGTCATTGTACAGGAGGAGGAGGTGAGCTGTGACACCACTTATTGTGAATGGTGGTTTCAATGTTATCAGCCATGTATAGCAGTATACATTTAATACAGAAACTTGATTTATACAGTAGGTTATTTTATGATGATATGTTACCTTTAGAGGGATTGTCAAAAAAAACAATAAGTCTGCAGACACTCTGTGTGACTCTAGACTTAGGAATCCCCCAGCTTGTGCACTGTGAGTTTCGCCAGTTTCAGACTCGGCCAGTGGTTGCGGCCTTGCTCTCCATGCAGACACGCCCACTGGCCAGCCTCCTCACTAGACGGGGCGCGGCCTCAGCTCAATACAAGTGTATGGGCAGCGAGGCGGCACCCACTGGTCAGGAGTATCTATAACTCATACACACCCTCTGTTCCCGGGTCTGGAGCCGATGACTCCTTGTAGTGCACATTGCGCGATGGGGGAGTCATAACTTATAGTTATACAGAGTGACTGCAGACTTATCAGTTTTGACCGAACAACTCCTCTAATTACTGAACAACTTTTCTTGCTTTTTTCATCATCGCAACTAGGAACTGTCATTTATTTACTTGTTTTACAATAGTTTAGCTGTACGAGGGCTTGGATTTCTTTTGTATGAGGTCTCGTATTTGTCAGTGGCGCCATTTTGGGGCACATATAAGGCAATATTTAACTTTTATTAACGTATTAAAATTGTTTCATCTGCTGCATTAATAAAGTTAACGTTATTCTGTAGGTTAAAAAGATTAAAGTATATTAAGTTGTGCAATAAATGCACCTTTAAGAAAAAAGATTAGATTGTTGAGTTTCTTCTTGGTCTATAAATGACATTTCAAGCAGGCACAGCTCATGAGCGGGGCTTCCGGGCTGGGGGGGAGGGTCTGCCATATTTGAGGGGTCTAAATTTATTTAGCGGATCTTTTTTTGTGACATCTGATCTAGGTTCTGCGTTTTGCTCCCAGACTAACCCAGTATTTGGAATCCACTGAAGATCAAAAGAATTCGGTGACATATGCAAATGAACCTTGAAGTGTCCACTGGGCGTGGCTCTAATGCAGAAGAGTCCTGCTCTGAAATCGCGGAGCCTACCTTTGTTGAACTTGTCCTTTTATTACCTAGAACATATTGAAAAATGTGTACAGAAATTTGAGTCAAAAGATGTTTGGGCCTCATAGACCAAAATTTGCTACTGATCAGCAACAATCTTTTCTAGAAGTACAAATTTGCCATTTTCTTATTCATGTCATGATTTTTCTTCTGCTTTATAAACAGCTCCTTTAATGAAGTAAATCTTTTAATTCCTGATCCAAGCTGAATTAAATCCCCATCTGGGTGGTTGATAGGAGATTAATGACATCATACCCCAGTGTAGGAATGAGAAACAAACCTAGGGGACTTGGCTAATGACTATATTATGAGGATCTTAAAACGAGACTAATGGTTTCTAATTATTAATCAGCTTCGTCGTGTAAAACCCTTTTAGTCACAGAACTGATCATGCAAAAAAAATAAAATAAAAATATGAAATGACCTACTTTTGGGTATTCCAAAAAAAATCAATTGTAAATGTACATTTACACAAATTAGAAAAATATACAAAATAATTTGAGATGTTGTGGAGTGTGAGATTGTAAGTTATATATTCAAATTTTTTTTAGTTTTTTTAGGGATTTTTTAAGGCATTCACCATGGAGGATAAATAATTTGATTTGATTCAAGTTTCTAACACGTTTTTTAAAGGACTTGTGTGATGCAGTTTTTTTTAGGTGTAGATGTTTTTAGAATAAGAAATGGAGACATACTCACCTTCCATCACCCTTGTGGATCCACTGTTTGCTGTTCTGGAGGTCTTCAGTTTTCAAAATTATGTCACTACCTCCCGTGACAGCCTGTTCCATACATTGATGATCCCTCTAAACTGTGACAGCCCTTCAGATATTTGTAGGCAGCTATTAAGTCTCCTCTTAGCCTTCTTTTTTACAAGCTAAACATTCCCAAATCCTTTATTCGTTCCTTGTAGGACATACTTTGCAGTCCTCTCACCATCCTGGTAGCTCTTCTCTGAACTTGTTCCAGCTTTTCAATGTCTTTTTAAAATGTGGTGCCCAGAACTGGACACAGTATTCCAGATGAGGCCTGACCAAGAAGGAGTAGAGGAGAATAATTACTTCATGTGATCTAGAATCTATGCTTCTCTTTATACATTCTAGAACTGTTTGCCTTTTTTTGCTTCTGCATCACACTGTTGACTCATGTGCAGTCTGTAATCTATTAGTATACCCAAGTTTCTTACACACGTTCAGTTGCTTAGTTCTATTTGTCCCATTCTGTAGATGTAATTTTCCTTATTCTTGCCCAGATGTAGAATCTTGCAATTCCCCCTGTTAAATACCATTCTATTAGTCACTGCCCTTTGTTCAAGCTTATCTAGATCCTTCTGAATCCTTTCTCTGTCTTCTCTAGCGTTAGCTATCCCTCCAAGCTTTGCATCATCTGCAAATTTGATTATTTTACCTTCGGTTCCCTTATCTAAATCATTATAGAAATTTTGAACAACACTGGGGTTAGAACAGAGTCTTATGGTACCTCACTTGAAGCACTTTTCCAATTGGATGTGCAACTATTTATCACCACTCTTTAAGTACAATTACTGAGTCAGTTATGAATCCACCTAACCGTAGCCTTGTTAATCTCATACTTGGTAATTTCTTCAATAAGGTTAGTATGAGATACTTTATCAAATGCTTTGTTGAAGTCAAGATATACTCTATCTACAGCATTTCCCGAATCCACTCAGTCAGTTATTCCATCATAGAAGGAAATTAGATTAGTCTGGAATGACATGTTTGCTACAAACCCATGGTGGCTCTAGTTAATTACTGCATTTTTATCCAAGTACTTAGGCTAGAGTCACATTGCGTTATGTGACCGCGTTTAACGGACTACGTTACACCGCGGCATAACGCGGTGTTAACGTAGTCCATTAACGCCGCCATAGCCTGTAATAGTGAGCGCGTCGCTAGCGCCCGCCCACATTGGGCGGGCGCTAGCGATGTTGCGTCATTTGAGTGACGGACCTCGGACGCTGCTTGCAGCGTCCGCGGCGCGCCCGAGGTCCGTTCCTCGCTAGTGCAGATCGGGGATCTGCGCTAGCGGGGACGCCGAACGCGGACCCTAGGGAAGCATTGCGTTAGCGCAACCCGCTAGCGCTATGCGCTTAACGGATTGCCCAACGCAATGTGACCCTAGCCTAACATACATGCTGTCTAATATTTTTACAAAGATCTTTCCTGGTACAGAAGTAAGGCTCACAGGCCTGTAATTTCCTGCCTCCATCTTCTTTAGTTTTTTGAAAATAGGGAAAACATGACCACTTCAACATTTACATCCTGTAAAAATCATACAGCATCTTTGACTTTTCTTTTGCTTTTCATATACCCCCAAAATCCTTTTTTTATTGCTTTTGGTCTCTGTATTCCCTGCAGACTGCATTATATTATTCTTTAGATATACCCCCTCTTTCCTTACACATTCCTTTTTTTTTAACAAGTGTTAAAGTTCTGTATTCAACCATCCTGGTTTCTTTAAATGCTTCCAATTCTTCCTTCTTTTGGGGATTGTTACTGACTGTGCAGTGAGAATTTCATTTAACAAAATCTCCCATTTCTCTTGCACATTTCTGTCCTGCAGAACATCCAGGCATTGGACCCTCCTACCCTTTTTCTGAGTACATTAAAATCTGCCTTTCTGAAGTGCAACTGAGTTGCCCTGCCAGGGCCGTGGGGTACTCGGTACCGGGTCCGGTGTTCACAGGGGGATGTCACAGTGGTGACCCGGTCCATGGCCCTGGATGCCCATGTAAAAGGGAAAGGTCTTTAAAGGCAATAAAGTTTATGTTCGTGACACCACCTGTGGTGTTCGGTCAGTGGGGACCGACGCTGCTCTAAGATGTCCTCTGGGGTGATATTATCGCAGCTAGATGGTGTAACTTCCCACAGGTGAAGTATATCCCCAGGGCTCCCAGTGTTTAGATGGAAGATGATGGTGAAAGGTGCAGTAAAGAACGAAGACACAGGTTTGCAGTCTCTTTACCTGGTTTACTGAAGACTTCAGGCAGCCACAGTCTAGGGCACCAGATCACATGGCAGGCAGGGTCCGGCCAGCTTGGAAGCGAATCCAGAGTCCCCTTTACCAAGTGGAGTTAAAAGCCTACCTCTAGTGCGGTGGTGCTCTAGTCCCTTACTGCCTGTGGCTTCAGATAAGGTCCTCACAGATGCTCTCTCTCTCTCTGTCCCCCGTATACGATAGGACATAACCAGTATGACTGGTGACTTGGGCCTGTTTATAGGGACTCTAGCATGCCCTGGGCTCTATGGTTGTCATCATGCCTCCTGGGTATTAAAGCGGACAGGTAACTTGGAGTTCAGCTATCCTGCCGGTCTCTGCTGTAAGTCGTAGAGTTCCTTACAACCTCGGTGGTCCGGCTACCGGTTATCTGTGCCTCAGAGGGAGGCAGCCTGCTCTTAGCTTGTCTCCCCTGATATCCTCTCCTGTGCTTCGCTCTCTTGCACACTCACTGGACTATGTTCGGCTTTAGACCATACGGCCCCTTCAGACTTTCTGACACTCTCTGTCGGTCTGCTCTCTTCTGTGTCTCTCACTTTCCTGAACTGAAACTGAAACTGAACTCTTTCCCTCCACATCAGGATGTATTTATAGGGGAGTTCACCTTAAACTAGGCTTCGAGTTCCCCCTTCTGGACTGGAGTGTGAACATGTTATATGCATTGTGGTTACCTGATAAAAGATCTCCTTCATCGCTTCCAAACGTAACATCACTCTCCCCGTGAGGAAAGCAATGCCACTGTGATGACCAGGGCCCTGGGGTGTCACACAACCTTAAAGTCTGAGTCCTTGATGGTCTTACTCCTCTTGTAATCCAAAATTCGAGGATAGCATGATCGCTTCCTCCTAAATTCCCAGCCACCTTTACTTCCTCAACCATTTCCTCCTTGTTGGTAAGAATTAGGTCCAAGATTGCATATCCTCTTGTTCTCTCGTCTACCTTTTGAAATATAAAGTTGTCACCAAGAGATGACTAGAATTTTTTTGCCTGAAAGAGATTCCTAACAAATGTCTGGATAGTTAAAATCTCCCTTGATCATTATGTCGTACTTTTTTGAGAACAGAGACATCTGATATAAAATAGTTTGTTCATATCTTCAGTCTGCCCAATAGTGTCCCTTCTCTCCTTGTAATCCAGAGTTTAAGTAGCATGGAAGAAGGAAAACCAGATTGTAAAGGGTCAGGAAAAAAGTTATCTGAGAGACTTTAGAGATGAAGGTTAGATTAGAGACTGTTCTGTAGTTAGCAGCGCAGTTCTGGTTGAGGGATGTGGTATTTTTTAGTAAAGTGGTTATGATGGCGTGGTTGAAGCAGGAGGGAAAGATAATGGACAAAAGAGAGAAGTTACATATTTTAGTTAGGTAAATGGTGACAGCCGGGAGAGAGGATGTTTTGGTCTCCCTGAGGCCAATCATCTGTTCCTTCACAGCCTTTTACTAGGCACTGCTCCTAATAGCCAGATTCCTACTCCACACTGATGAGGGGCAAACACCCCGAAACAGCTGTCTGTGGATGGATACCATGCTTGGCATAGGTGGTTTTCCTGTATTGGATGTTTTCCTTTATTGGATGCTGCCCTTCCCGTGGTTGTTCCTTCCTGGGGAAAGGCCTGGCTATTCACTGCTTGCGTTGAGAAACACGTGATGGTGTCTCCGCAGCTATCCTACATGCATTTGCATATTTCCCATAAGGGATGGGGGCAGTGTTCTGGATCACTGCGTTGAGAAACACGTGATGGTGTCTCCGCGGTGTTGGATGTTTTGGTCTCCCTGAGGCCAATCATCTGTTCCTTCACAGCCGGGAGAGAGGGACTGGAGGAGGTGAGATAGAATAAGGTCAATGGTGGAGGCAGTAGAACAAGAAGAAGCTAGGGGCTTGGAGACTTCTTGTGGGAGCGGTTCAAAGGTGGATTGTTGGGTCATGAGGAGATGAAGGTTGTAAAGTTGCTTGTTTGAAGAGGTGAAAGGCAGGGTTCCAGTCATAGCCGAAAGTGTGGGCACCCTTTAAACTGTGAAGTATTTTGTCCAGAAAATTATTATGATTACACCTTTTGTTAGGCACATGTTTATTTCCTCTGTTAATAAAAAAAAAATGAGAAAAAATGGAAAATTGGACATAATTTCACAGAAAACCTGAAAAAATTGTTGGCACCTTTCCAAAATTGTGGGTAAACAACTTTGTTCAAGCATGTGATGCTCGTTCAAACTCCCCTGTGGCAAGTAACCGGTGTAGGCAATATGAAAATCACACCTGAAAGCAGATAAAAAAGGGAGAAGTTCACTCAATCTTTGCATTGTGTGTCTGTGTGTACCACACTAAGCATGAAGATCAGAAAGAGGAGAAGAGAACTGTCTGAGGATCAAAATTGTTGAACAATATCAACAATCTTAAGATTACACGTCCATCTCCAAAGATCTTGATGTTTCTTTGTTCACAGTATGCAACATAATCAAGAAGTTTAAGGCCATGTGCACACGTTCAGTATTTTTCGCGGGTTTTTTTGCGTTTTTTCGCCATAAAAACATGATAAAAACGCAAAAAAAACACTTACATATGCCTCCTATTATTTACAGTGTATTCCGCATTTCTTGTGCAAATGTTGCATTTTTTTCCGCGAAAAATCGCATCGCGGAAAAAAAAGCAACATGTTCATTAAAAATGCGGAATTGCGGGGATTCCGCACACCTAGGAATGCATTGATCTGCTTACTTCCCGCACGGGGCTGTGCACACCATGCGGGAAGTAAGCAGATTATGTGCGGTTGGTACCCAGGGTGGAGGAGAGGAGACTCTCCTCCACGGACTGGGCACCGTATAATTGGTAAAAAAAAAAGAATTAAAATAAAAAATAGTGATATACTCACCTTCGTTGGCCCCGGAGGCATGCTGCCGCTTCCGTTCCTTTGATGGTCTGTGTTCAGGACCTGCGATGACGTCGCGGCCTTGTGATTGGTCGCGTGACCGCTCATGTGACCGCTCAGCGACCAATCACAAGCCGCAACGTCATCGAGGGTCCTGAACACACACAGCATCTATAGGAACGGACGCCTGCAGGTGAGTATAACCATTTTTTTTAATTATTTTTAACATTCTATCTTTTACTATTGATGCTGCATCTATAGTAAAAAGTTGGTCACACTTGTCAAACACTATGTTTGACAAGTGTGACCAACCTGTCAATCAGTTTTCCAAGCGATGCTACAGATCGCTTGGAAAACTTTAGCATTCTGCAAGCTAATTACGCTTGCAAAATGCTAAAAAAAAAACCGCAAAAAAAAATGCGGATTTCTTGCAGAAAATTTCCGGTTTTCTTCAGGAAATTTCTGCAAGAAATCCTGACGTGTGCACATACCCTAAAACCCAAGGCACTCTAGCTAATCTCCGTGGATGTGGAAGGTAAAGAAAAAAATTGATGAAAGGTTGCAACGTAGGATAGTCTGCATGGTGGATAAGCCGCGCCAATCAAATTCAAAAGACATTCAAGCTGTCCTGCAGGCTGAGGGTGCATCAGTGTCAGCACGACCTATCCGTTGACATTTGAGTGAAATTAAATTCTATGGCAGGAGACCTCACAGTCTCTCACATCAATACCCGGCATTGCCCTCGGGTCCGGAGCATGCAGCTGCATAGAAATACATGCAGTCGCACTCTCCGGTCCTGAGTGCCGAAGTCAGTGTCGGGTACTGATGTGAGAGACTCGCACGAACTTCTCGCATTGCACTCGCAAGTGTGACCCTGGCCAAAGGTTGCTCCATCTGTCTAATTACTAAGACGCTATTGACCGAGGCATCTAAGGGATTACACAGTCAGGGATCGGAATGATCAGCCCAGCAGTTGTGACGCAAATATTGTTTTTAATTCCACCCTGGTCCTGCCTCTCATCTAACAGATACAGGGGCAGTACCCAAGAGTGCTCAATGAAAAAAATGTTCTAGGCGAGACCCAACACGTGACATGTGATATAATCTCCAGTCTCCTGATCATTGTTTCTCCAGGATATTTATCACCTGTCTGAGCCGCCTTATATAAAAAGAACTACAGCCAGTGGTTAGGAGTAAATTCTCCCTATTTTCTACATACGTCAGGAAGAGCCACCGTATTGTCAGCTTTTAATTTGCCGAGTTCTTGGTGATCTTACAATAAAACTGTCTATAGCCAGATGTGTGAGTGTCCACCGCTCCTGAGATGCTGAGGTCACATACATCTATAATTTCACACACAATATTTGGAATTCTTCTCCATGTAAAGAATTTGTCCAAGATTTTAAAAAAAATATGTTTTTTTTTTCCAGAAACTTGAGACTGTTGGTTGCATAAGATATGGCAGCTCAATGTAATAAATTTGGAAAAGCCGCAATACCAGGTACTGTTATTGGAAAGAAGACTCATTATTGTAATCCTGGACAACCCCTTTCCATGTGCCTTATTTTATATGGCTGAAGCCCAGTTCTATAAGCCAATAGATTGAGCTATTGACAGAGAGAAGTTTTTAACTTTCGTAGTCAGAAGCTTATTGGAATGGGTTGAATGTAAAATTACTTAGCCGAAGTTTTGTGAAACTGGACAGCTTATCACAGGGCCGCCTAACAATAAGATAGCACGATTAAAATTACCCAACTTCTGCCTCTGTTCACTAAAAAGTCATAAAGTCCCACAATGTCACAATTGTAACGTTGCGGGGACAGTATCCTCTGTTATCCGGTGCGATATTATCTTAGGACACAAGGCTCCTCAAATGGCACTGGATGGAGATGCAGCACATCCTCTCTCTTCTAGCTCTCAGCTTCTTCAGTATCACTCTATCCATAGCCTCAGTCTCCACTTAGGTCAGGGACAACGATCACACGCGGCTCTGCTGACTAGTCAGACCTTAGGTATGTTTCTATGGCCCGCTGGGCCTTATCTAACTTCATGACAGGAAACTGTCTCTGTCCCTTCACTTTATCCCCTCCCACTCTGGGCTAGACATTAACCTTTAATGTCCCTACTATCAGTCAAACTACAACACCGCCAGTAATAACACATGTCTCAATAGACACTACAACAATACATTATACTTTATAACAGTAATTATGTCTTCAAGGGGGAATGTGGGCAGTATGTTCATCTCCTTACATTTCCCCCTTCTTTAATGATGACTGGCCTTTGCCATGCAAAACCTGAAGTACACCAATACATATCATCGCACACAACATATGTTAGCCAATATGGAGGGTTTTTTTTAAGAGTAACACAGATCCCGGAATCGAGACAATCTGAGATCTTTTCTCTGTTTTTTCTTTTCCTAGCCTGACACCAGTACTTCGGCTTGATTTGGCCTTTTTTTAGCAAGGGCCCTAAAACCAACATGACATGGCAAAGTTTTTCCTTTTAAGTGTTGCCTGTTTACGTCAAGGGCATAATCCATTGTCCCCCTATCAGTCCTTAGGATGGGGATACAGTCCATCCACTCCAAATCTGCCAACTACGCCAAGCGTAACATGGCGCAAGGTGGTATCCTCTGTTATCCTGTATGTTCTTTGTCTCCCTAGGACTCACGGCTCCACAGATGAATCTTCAGGATCATGCTATTCACTGCCTCGGTCTCCACTCAGGTCAGGGACACCCACATCAAGCGGCTCTGCTGTCTGGTGAGAACTTAGGTATGCTTCTGTGGCATGCTGGGCTCGATCTAACTTCCTGACAGGAAACTGTCTCTGCCCCTTCACCTTAGCCACTCCCACTCCGGGCTAATCCCAATTATTTACCCTAACCCTCTCTACTTTCAGTTAAACTGCAACTCAGTCACTAATAATACATGTCCCAATACACATTACATTACCCCCTACCACAATACACATTATACATTATAACAGTACTCATGTCTTCAAGGCGGAATGTGCGCAGTATGTCCATCTCCTTACATAATGACAACCTTGACTTTAAAGACTTAGGTACTGTTTTACTCCCTTTATGAAAAAGTTGTAACTTTTCTGGAAAAAATATAAAAAGTTAGCACACAGATCTACAAGCATGCACAAAATAGTATCCAGAGTCACAGGGGTTCTGAGGATGGAACCTTGAGTTTGACGGATTTGTGTCATTTCTTCCTTCCTGTCGCCAAATCAAAGTGACTGTAAAAATAGATCTAAAAGAGAATACTGGCATCAGCGGCCGTACTGTGCAGGAATTAATAATTTATAGAAAAGAATAATGATGTGAAGTCATTTCCAGAGTCCGGACCAGATTTAATCAGCTCCATCTCAGTCACTCCAATTAATTAATGAAGAGTTAGCATTAATGTCTGATAATCAGTAATGCTCTGCAATAAAGCGCGGTGTAGCATTATATCATTAGTCTCATTCTTCATCATGGTATTGATCGGAGAATTAGATCCAATAGGTATTGGTTTAACAGAGGCGTAACTTGAGGGTCTTGGGGTACCAAAGGAAAAGGTGTCACTATGCCCCTGCCTACTATGTGCCATTTGTAATATTGGTGCCTTATACTGGAGTCTGTGATTTGCCCCTGAATTATACATACACTGTGCAAAACAATAAAAAGTATGCAGATACATTTTTTAAAGGGATTACTCACCTTTTTTTTCTATTACGTAATAACATATACAGTTAACATATATTAGGAGTGGCAAAATCTACAGTTTGGTACATCCTGAGAAAGAAAGAAAGAAAGAAAGAAAGCACTGGTGAACTCATCAATGCAAAAAGACCTGGGCGCCCACGGAAGACAACAGTGGTGGATGATCGCAGAATAATCTCCATGGTGAAGAGAAACCCCTTCACAACAGCCAACCAAGTGACCAACACTCTCCAGGAGGTCGGCGTATCAATATCCAAATCTACCATAAAGAGAAGACTGCATGAAAGTAAATACAGAGGGTTCACTGCACGGTGCAAGCCACTCATAAGCATCAAGAATAAAAAGGCTAGACTGGACTTTGCTAAAAAACATCTAAAAAAGCCAGCACAGTTCTGGAAGAACATTCTTTGGACAGATGAAACCAAGATCAACCTCTACCAGAATGATGGAAAGAGAAAAGTCTGGCGAAGTCATGGTACAGATCATGATCCACAGCATACCACATCATCTGTAAAACACGGCGGAGGCAGTGTGATGGCTTGGGCATGCATGGCTGCCAGTGGCACTGGGTCACTAGTGTTTATTGATGATGTGACACAGGAATGAATTCTGAGGTATTCAGAGCCGCCATACTGTGTGCTCAGATCCAGCCAAATGCAGCCAAACTGATTGGTCGTCATTTCATACTACAGATGGACAATGACCCAAAACATAAAGCCAAAGCAACCCAGGAGTTTATGAAAGCAAAGAAGTGGAATATTCTTGAATGGCCAAGTCAGTCACCTGATTTCAACCCAATTGAGCAGCATTTCACTTGTTAAAGACTAAACTTCAGACAGAAAGGCCCACAAACAAACAGCAACTGAAAACCACCGCAGTGAAGGCCTGGCCGAGCATCAAAAAGGAGGAAACACAGCGTCTGGTGATGTCCATGAGTTCAAGACTTCAGGCCGTCATTGCCAACAAAGGGTTTTCAACCAAGTACTAAAAATGAACATTTCATTAAAAATTATTGAATCTGTCCAATTACTTTTGGTCCCTTTAAAAACAGGGTGGCACATGTTAAGGAGCTGAAACTCCTAAACCCTTCATCCAATTTTAATGTGGATACCCTCAAATGAAAGCTGAAAGTCTGAACTTCAACTGCATCTGAATTGCTTTGTTTAAAATTCATTGTGGTAATGTCTATAACCAAAATTAGAAAAATGTTGTCTCTGTCCAAATATATATGGACCTAACTGTATTTTGGGCTAAAAATCATTTTCGTAATTGGGTTTTATTACAAATTTTGCAACGTTTGCCTTCTATAGCCAATGTGTTGCCCTGACTACTGCTAGCTGCAGAATGGATTAACTAAGAGACTGTCAGTCAACTCATTGTTATGGTCGAATGGGAGAGTTTGTAGCTCTATTATATGGTTTTTTTTAGCTCTTCAAAGTTGATTTATAACCAAGGACCACATCAAAGTTGACTCTGCAGTGAAATAAAGAGCCAAATTTTCAATGAAGACGAATTGCAAAATTGATTTTTAGCCCCAATACACACATTTAAGTAAAAAAAATATAAGTAAATAAAAAAAATGTTCCTGGGGTGGACAGCCACTTGAAATCACTTTAAGAGGTCAGTAGGACAAAAACTACGTCAATATACTCAACTAGGGCCTAGTGAAGTCTATAGGTGCCGCGTTCTTTAACCCAATGCTGATTAATACCGCGACCTCCACCAATCCCAAAGGTCCCTTTGAATGTTCGACCACTGCTCCATTCACTTCTACAGGACTGGCAGAGATGGACACTACACTTCACCCACTGAAGCTAATGGAGAGCAGGCCATGAAGCACATTACCGCTCCGTTCACACAGGGGACTTCTCGGAAGCAGTGGTCAAACGCTGAGTGCTCAGACATGTATCACGTATACTGTGGATATAACTACTCATTCTACCGCTGTGATTGTCAACTCAGACACCGTTTCTTTTACAATAGTGGTCACAAAGCTTCAGAGTTCTCCAGTAAGGCGCTGTACCTTACTCTTAAAGGGTTACTTGCATCATATTAGAAAAATTTTAAAAATTTCAAAGTTCATGGAGAAACAAGCAACTTTACAATCTGCAGTCTACTACGCCTGAGTGTTTGCCTCCAGTAGGTGTATACACCTGAATGTGATGCACGTCAGAGCGCATGTTTGTTCTGTTGGAGCCATAATCGTCTATGGCCCCATTAGTGCATACATCCATATCCCGTTTTGCAGGGGGGTTCGGACATAAGCCCTGCCTAAACGCAATGTGAAATCCCCCTAACAGGGAGGTTCAGCTGATTGTACGGTCAGCAGTTGTATGGCCCGAGTCTCCATACACAGGAGCAATCGCTCTTTTAGACAACAAAAGTATTGGCAGTACGAATTCAGACATGCCAGAAGCTTATTTTTCCCCCAATCACCTGTCACGGGCTCCCATACTTGTTAGACTGTCCCCGAACTTGTCGATATTGGCGCGTTTAGCTGACATTAGACTAATGTCAATGGGCGCCTTTAGACACAATAATATCACTAAAAGTTTACCAAGATAGATATTGAAATTTCACAAACTGACTTATCGCAAAGGAAGTTCTTCACTTCTTCCAATAGTTCCACCAATGTTCATCCATGGAAATTACAGAAGGATAGTAGAGTTTCCACTTCGGTCAAAACACATCTGAGTAGGACCTCAACCCCCACCCGGTATATATTTGTCCATGTGATGTCACAATGAGCGTTCGACTCATTATACCTTCCCTTTACCTGTCAGTGTGTGACATGGAACATCTTTTTCTTGCCCCAGTCTTCTAGGCTCAACCTTCCAAACAGCCTCCTACAGGCCAAGGCAAAGTTATTTAATGACAGGTGGCATGGATATGGCTAGAGTTCTCATCTCTTTTTCTCATACCCTATCTTGCATGACGAGATCTAAGTAAGGAGTAGTCCGGGGGCTTCTCCAATAAACATACATCAGAACTCAATAATTAGGAGAGGTGTCCATATACTTTTAGCCATGGAGTGCACAATATCACTTCAAGGTCCACATAGATGGTAGAAGGGACCATTCATGCCCTGTTGGTAGAAAAGCCTTGTAATAATCCAGTGTTGTTACGACAGCTTAGAAATTGACTACATTGATGAATTCGGAGATTGGACTTAAACCTCTTTAATTTCAGCAGAATGTATTTATCTTCTAACTCTACATTCTTAATCAGACTTTGAGCAGATCCTTAATCTTGTAGTCAAAAGACAGATGATTAGATACCGCTGAGCTATTTCTAGGACGCAGATGTTTCCAACTCTCCTTTCTCTTAATGTTATCCAATGCATATTTTTTTGTATGTTTTTTTTCTAAAAAGTAATATCATAGGTTCTCGGAGAACGAATTCATTGCAGGTACAAAATTGGGCAATCAGGAGGTACGTGTATAGCTCGTTGTGTAATGAATGCGGGCAATGAGTTGATAGAATATGATCACAAATTGAGAAATTCTAAGAGAATGTGTACATGAAATTTATAGGACAGCGTTGAAGGATTTTATCCTCACATTTAGTAACAAGGAGTTTATGTCACCAGCAATTCTGGACAAGTGGATATAGTCACAGATTATCATTGTTTAAATGACATGGAGTTGGACATATCATCAAGATGTTATTTAGACACTTGGAAGTAATTAATTCCAAAAAAAAATCTTCAAACGAGGTTAGTTTTTTCAAAAAAGACCATTAGGTCCCATTATTGTATCAATCCATTGGCTCTTCAGAAGATCTTCTAGACCCCTGATCGGCCAGTTTGTCTGCGGAATGTAAACACAATTTGAGAAGGTGGTGTTTCCCAAGTAAGGACAGTACCTAGGAGAAAGCAGAACAAAGGATGTAGGAGAGATATTTTAGGCTTCAGCAGTTGTTAACTACGAAAGTGATATGGGAGTGGATCAATGGATTGTGAAGAAGTGGGAAGATTGTAATGATGGTTTGGAAAGTTCAAAAAATGGAAGTGAGTAAAGAGTGTTCCAGACAACAAGGGCAGCTCAAGAGAAGTTCTTGATAACATTAAAGCCTAAAGAGTGAAATGAGTTAGCCAAAAAATAGCGAAAAGTAGTAAACTGAGGACCGAATATTGGGGAGAGAGAAGACAGCAATTAATGGGAATCTCCACACAGGTTAAATCGTTCCTGTCGTTTCAGATGACTTTAAAGAATATGCTACCTTTTTGAAAATGGAAGGACGCCACATAATTTCAAACTACTGGGGTGCTCATAAACTCTCAAAAACAACAAAAAGAACCTACAAACCACCTATATTGCTATTAAAATGGGAAATTTCTTCCAAGGTGTGAGGAAACATATCATGACCTTATTTGTTTATGACATCGGGAAGGGTGCCATTGTTATTATTGATAGCACTGGTTATTTGCAATATACTGTGTGTGCGCGTCTGTTATACCTGTAAGCAGGTAACATGGATACAACAGTGCAGACAATGAGGAGACAGAGGCACTTAACCAACACTATTTGACTAACACAGAAGGGAAATCTATTAATAAATATAAATATATAAATAAATATATATATATACTGTATACTGTCTATCTATCTATCTATCTATATACATACAAGTAAGTACTCTATGGTGGGTTACAGTAACAGGGTCAGTACAGTATATTATCACCACACAGCAATGGGACTAAATACAATATCTGTGTAATGTTCTATTACATACAACTTTCTTGATAGCTAGCACTTAAATGTCTGTTAATGCCTTGATGTCTCCACGGAAGCACAGCCCGATCCCACTCCATGTGCCATACATCTAGGCAGGAAGTAACGGGTAACGGCCCATAGGATTGGTCCTCTGCTACAGCCGGATAGTCTCCTGAGCCTGGTTCGGATGTGGTCACAGACTTCTACTGGTGCTGCTTTCAGAGCTACTGGTGCTGGCTACAGACTTCTACTGGCGCTGCTTATGGGTCTTCTACTGGTGCTGCTTATGGGTCTTCTACTGGCGTTGCTTACACATCTTCTACTGGTGCTGATTATGGATCTTCTACTGGCGCTGCTTACGGATCTTCTACTTGCGTGAGGTATGAATCTTCCTCACAGCCCAGGCCTTCTCCGGCATCTGACAGCTCTTGGACTCCTCTGTGGCGATGTTGGCTGTAAGCCCACCTAGCAGCCACACGACCTGTCCTGGTTCTGGTGTCAATTCCCTCTGGTGTCATCTTTTATCTCCTCTGGAAACATAGGTTCCCAGTCCCACTATTAAGTTCCTACTACTGTAATTCTTTTTTACTTTCACTTTCCCCTGTGACCAGCAGATGGCGGTGTTAGTTTGCAACTACTCTGCTAGGCATCAACTTCAAGTGTACTCTCTCTTGTCTACTTCTTTTCATACCTTCATGGTTTGTTTCTTTTTGTTTCCAGAATTACATTATTTTTGGCCATTACTGTATATGACTTGTTCCCTGATTTTTCACCAGTTTTCCCTCTGCAGGCTCTATCCGTAATTTTCAGTTGTCTTTGAACTGGTGAATGGAGACTGGCTAGGATTTCTGCTATATACAGTACACACAAATGTGAGGGATTCCTTCTCCCTTACCTCTATATAGCAGGTCTGGAATCAGAAGTAACATGGAGGGAATTGTATGGCAATACTGAGTAGTGAGGATGCGAATCCAGCTGTGAGAAAGCAGCAACATAGGTCTGTGTGTATCTAACTTACTCTCCTCTCTCCTCCTGACCCTTTCTTTCCCATAGACTTCAATAGGCAGCATACTTCCCAACCATCCTGGATTCAGTGGGACAGTAACAAATTTGGGGAACTATTCCACTGTCCTGGGAAGTTGAACATTTCCCAACTTCAACTATATCTGATTCCTCAAGACACCAATACAGTTTTATAGTGAAGCAGAGAGCCGCTCAGCCTATGTACAGAATGACAAACCTGCAAAGGGCATTCAGGTCATATGACATTCTCATTTAATGAGGCGATCAACTGAAAGCAGGTCAATCAGAGGAGTAGGACACACCAGCAAGTTGGAGGACATTTGTGTGAGGGCATTATACTGTGTGGGAGGAACATAGGAGGCATCATAACTAGTGATGAGCGAATATACTTGTTGCTCGGGTTTTTCCAAGCACGCTTGGGTGACCTCCGAGTATTTGTTACTGTTCGGAGATGAAGTTATCATCGCCTCAGCTGAATGATTTACAGCTATTAGCCAGCTTGATTACATGTGGGGATTCTCTAGCAACCAGGCAACCCCCACATGTACTCAGGTTGGCTAGTAGCTGTAAATAATTCAGTAGAGGCGATGAAAACTTAATCTCCGAACACTAACAAATACTCGGAGATCACCCGAGCGTGCTCTGGAAAACCCGAGCAATTATACTCGCTCATCACTAATCATAACAGTGGGAGCATCATACTGTGTGGTGTGGTCTATTATGCTGTCGGGAGTGTGTGTAGAGGGAAATGGGGAATTATACTGTGTTGGGGGCCTGTCTGTGTGCATTATACGTTGGATTGTGAGGACGTTATACTGTATGAGGGTGTGTGAGAGCATTTTACTGTATGGAAGTTTGTAGGGACATCGTACTCTGTGTGGAAGGCTGGAAGGGCTTTATAATGTGCGGGAGGCTGGGAGATCATTTTACTATGTGGTGAGGGTATTATACTGTGTGGGAGGTTGTGAGGGCATTATCTGTGTGTGGGGGTATTGGGGGATTATTCCTTGTAGGGGGATGGTGTCAGTGTCAGTGGAAGTATCATACTATGTTTGGGGAATCATTCTGTGGAGGACTGTAAGGGACATCATACTTTATGAGGGGGAAACTATGCGGGCATCATATGTGGGGGGCCTGTAGAGGCATCATACTATATGAGATCATTAAACTGTATGAGTGGAGTCAGTGACTACATCATATTGTGTGTGGGTCAGTGGGGACCATCCTGTGTGAGAGGGTTGTGAGAGCATTAGACTATATGGGCATCTCTGGGGGCATCATACTGTGTGGGAGTGTTGAGGGAACACCAGACCCTGTGAGGGAGGTCAGTTAAGGAATGTCATACTACACCGTGTTCCAAATTGTTATGCAAATTGGATTTAAGTGTCATAAAGATTTCATTGATTTGTTTTTCAAATAAACTCGTGGATGGTATTGTGTCTCAGGGCTCAATGGATCGCTGAAATCAATCTTAAACACATGTGATAATTAGTTTTCCAGGTGATTCTAATTAATGAAAAACTACTGAAAAAGTATGTTCCACATTATTAAGCAGGCCACAGGTTTCAAGTAACATGGGAAAGAAAAAGGATCTCTGTGCTGTTGAAAAGCATCAAATAGTGCAATGCCTTGGTGAAGGGATGAAAACATTAGATATTTCACGAAAACTTAAGTGATCATCATACTGTAAAGAGATTTTTGACTGAAACAGAGCACAGACAGATTTCATGCAGATAAAGGCATAATGAGGAAGGTTTCTGACAGACAAATTCATTGGATTAAGAGAGCAGCTGCCAAAATACCATTACAAAGCAGCAAACAGATATTTGAAGCTGCTGGTGCGTCTGGAGTCCCTCGAACCTCATGGTGTAGGATCCTTCAAAGGCTTGCTGTGTTGCATAAACCTACTATTCGGCCACCCCTAAACAGTGTTCACAAGCAGAAACGGGTGCAGTGGGCCCAGACATACATGAAGACTAATTTCCAAACAGTCTTATTTACTGATGAGTGTCGAGCAACCCTGGATGGTCCAGATGGATGGAGTAGTGGATGGTTGGTGGATGGCCACCATGTCCCAACAAGGTTGCGATGTCAGCAAGGAGGTGGATGAGTCATGTTTTGGGCTGCAATCATGGGGAAACAGCTGGTAGGGCCCTTTAAGGTTCCTGAAGGTGTGAAAATAACCTCTGCAAAGTATATAGAGTATGTGACTGAAAACTTTCTTCCATGGTACAAAAAGCAGAAATGTGTCTTCAGGAGCAAAATCATCTTCATGCTGACAATGCCCCATCTCATGCTGCAAAGAATACCTCTGAGTCATTGGCTGCTATGGGCATAAAAGGAGATAAACTCATGGTGTGGCCACCATCTTCCCCTGACCTCAACCCTATAGAGAACCTTTGGAGTATCATCAAGCAAAAGATCTATGAGGGTGGGAGGCAGTTCACATCAAAACAGCAGCTCTAGGAGGCTATTCTGACTTCATGCAAAGAAATACAAGCAGAAACTCTCCAAAAACTCACAAGTTCAATGGATACAAGAATTGTGAAGGTGACATCAAAGAATGGTTCCTATGTTAACATGTAACTTGGCCTGTTGGGATGTTTTGGAGTTAAATAGCTTTTTTTGTTCAGTGAATGTGACCTCCTAATGCTGCAAATTCCACAAATGAGCTTTTTCAGTTCTTTAAAACATATCAAATGTTTAGAAATTCTACTGTGCCTAATAATTTGGAACAGTGCATTTTAAGTTTTTATTCATTTTGGAGATTATACTGTTATCATTGGGAGGTTTCTTCAATAAAATTCGATGTATAATCTAACGGGTGATGACTTTTATTAGACTGACTGTCATTTGCACCGACCATTTAGGAAAATCCGAGAAAAATATCATTTGCATAATAATTTGGGACATGGCGTAGGTGAGGTGTTAGTTGGAGCGCCCCCACACCGCCGCAGGGCCGAGGGGTACCCGGAGCCGGGCCTCTAGTTCTCAGTCTCGGGGTTGTCACAGTGGCTAGACCCGGTCCGTGGCCCTGTCCGTCAGTGGGGGACGTCCGGTGCAATAAGCGGTGTTGTAACGGTGCAGGTCGCGGTAAATAATGAAGACACCAGGTTGCAGTCTCTTTACCTCTTTACTGAAGATGTTGGAGACCTCAGTCCAGAGCGCTGTTAACTGGGTTTTCAGAGACCGGCCGGTCCAACGACACATCAGGAGTTCTCCTCACAGGTGGGAATCAGTATCTACCTTCTAGCGCTGGGTGTTGTAGTTCTTCCCTGCTGAGCTCCCGGGATAGTCCTCACAACTGTTTCTTTCTGTCTCTACTGTTCTTTCTCCGTCCTCCAGGTGATATGGTAGGACGCTCCCGTATGACGGGGTAGGCCTGGAGTTCTTCCGGGACTCTAGAGTCGCCCCTCTCCCACAGCTGCCTCCGTTGTCTGCTTAGGTGTTAAGTGAGACAGCCAACCTGTAATTAGCTGTCCTGCCGTGGTTTGCAATGTACTTAAAGTCTCTTACTTGCTCGGCGTTCCGGCCACCGATTGTTTGCGCCTCAGAAGGATGTTGCCTCGGTCTAACAGCAAGACCCCTTCTGGTATTTCTCCTTTTTCTGTATTCCCGTTGTTTACTGGTTAGTTCTGCTCTGAGGAGTCTGCCAGGATCCCCATCCCTGACAGGTCCTCTCACTAGCTCTTCCCAGCTACTTCTCCCTGTCTTCCTGTCCAACCCCCAGTTTTACCAGAGTTGTGAGGAGTGGCCTACTAGATAGGACCACCCCCCCTGGTGGCCGGAGTGTGAAGTGTGGTGTGAGTGTACCTGGTCAGAGAAACTCCTTTGGTGCAATCAGACGTACCACAGCTCCCCATAGTGGCGGAGCCACAGTACTGCAACAACCAGGACTCTGGGGTGCTGCACCCCCCCCCGGTTAAATCCAGTACTCCGGGACTGGGAAAACAAGAACAATAATACATGTTAACAGGAAACACACAAACTTTTGAAATAGCATAACAATTGAACATAACAAGGCTTCCCTTTACGGGAGGTGAGGATTCTTGAACGTTGCAAAAGTTAGGTCATGCACAGTTTATGACTCTCAGTTCTGTGATTGAAACAGCGGGGACCCCGGGTAAACAAAGGGGCCCCCCTTTTGAAAGTTTTTGAGCAATTCACCGTCCATTACTCTATTGTCCATTTAAAAACCTGTAACAAAAAGATATATATACAACATTTTCAATTAAATAGCAGCCCTTATTAATACCTCCAAAGTTTGTAGCGGAGGGGAGTTTGATTTTGAGTGCTGCGTGTGGACCTTCGCAGCGCAGGGGTTGCTATTGGCCTAACAGGGCCCGCTATGCTTGCTACCGCTGGTGTAGTGCGCTGTCTTCTAACTACACTTCTAGTGAGTCTGGGTAGCACTGGCAGGTTAGGGCTCTCAGAGCTGCAATTATCAACAGTGGGTACAGCAGATTCACTGATAGCAGAGGGAGGATTTGCCGGTTCAATGGTTGGCATGGCATCTTCAGGCAAGGCTTGTTGAGGTAGTGGAGCCAGATGATCTGGTACCACCATTGTTTCTGGCGGGTCCGGCTGTTCAAACATTACAACAGGTACCGCAACGGCTTGGTTTATCAGCGTCCAGGACTGGGGAAAGTCACCAAGGACAGTATGGAACATTTTCTCCTTTTCCACCGGCGGGGAGATCTCTGGGGCCGTGCCCCTCTCTTTCAATTTATCGGGGCAGACTTTAAGGTGATCCCTGGATACCGCTGTCGAGGTCTCCCCTTTGTCCTTGCTGATGAGACAGACCTTAGTGTTGTCGAAGTCGGATGGCAAGATGGTATACGGTTCCGCTTCCCATTGGTCATCGAGCTTGTGTAACCTCCTCTTCCGTTTAAGCACTTGCTCACCAGGTGACAGGGGAATCGCAGGAGCGCGTTGGTTGTAGTCCCTTTCTTGCTTCTGCCTAGCCTGGGCGAGACTTCTCTCCACACACTCTTGCACTTCGCGGTACCTTCGCTGCCTTTCTTCATCCCAATCCGCATCCGGCGAGGTATCTTCAGGTACTAGGACCCCCATGTCCAGATCAACGGGTAACCGACTAGACCTTCCTCGCATCAGGTACGCTGGAGTACAGTTGGTGGAACTTACTGGGATGTGGTTGTACATATCCACCAAGTCAGGCAACTTTGTCGGCCACAGATTCCGTTCTTCCACAGGCAAGGTCTTCAATAAATCGATTACTACCTGGTTCATCTTCTCGCACATCCCGTTGGTTTGAGGGTGGTACGGTGTGGTTCTGATCTTCTTACACCCGTACAACTGGCAGAATTCTTGGAATACTTCTGCTTCAAAGGCAGGCCCCTGGTCGGTCAGTACCTTCTCTGGGTAGCCATGGGGTCTACAAAAGTGCTGCTGGAAGGCCCTGGCGGCAGTCCTGGCCGTTAGATCTTTAACAGGCACAACCACCAGAAACCTGGAGTAGTGGTCCACGATGGTAAGGGCGTAGATATAGCCCGACCGGCTAGGTGTCAGCTTCACATGATCCAGCGCGACCAGTTCAAGCGGCCGTTTGGTGATGATAGGCCGCAGGGGGGCCCGTTGGCTGTCACGGTCCTTTCTGCGCAGACTACATGGACCACACTCCCGACACCACTTCTCAATGGTTCTCTTCATGCCAATCCAATAGAACCTCCCTCGGAGTAGCTTCTCTAGCTTCTTCCATCCGAAGTGTCCGGCTCCATCATGGTAGGCTCCCAGAACCATGGGCGCATCTCGCCTTGGCACCACTATCTGCCACACCAATTCATGAGTACGTGGGTCGATGCTCCTCCTGCACAGCTTGCCATCATGGATAAACAGCTTGCTTCTCCCCTTCCACAGCTGTTGGGTTTCTTGTGGATCATCTGGGCCAGGGTGCAACCCAGCCTGCGTCAAGAGCTCCTTCACCTGACGGACCGCGGGGTCACTATCCTGGGTTTCTGCCCATCCGTGGTGGGGCAGGGGATTCAGCGTGGCATCCGGTTGGTTCTTGTGCCTGTTCTTCACATGGTGAGAGCTCTGAGTGGCTTTGGGGCGATGGAAGGCAGGCAGCTCCACCTCTTCAAGTGCCTCCGGGTCTTCTCCCACTTCTGGTAGATTGGGCATTCGGGACAGAGCATCAGCATTGGCATTCTGGTGTCCTGCCCGATATTTGATGGTGAAATCATAGTTGGACAGCCGGGCCATCCACCGCTGTTCCAAAGCCCCGAGTTTGGCAGTATCCAGATGCGTTAGCGGATTGTTGTCCGTGAAGACGGTGAATTTCGCAGAGGCCAGGTAATGCTTAAATCTCTCTGTCACTGCCCAGACAAGGGCAAGGAATTCCAGTTTGAAGGAACTGTAGTTGTCAGGGTTCCTTTCCGTGGGACGGAGTTTCCTGCTGGCGTAAGCGATCACCCTTTCTTTGCCGTTCTGAACCTGGGACAGCACGGCTCCTAATCCCACATTACTGGCATCTGTGTACAGCACAAACGGTTGATCGTATTCGGGGTAAGCCAGTATCTCTTCTCCCGTCAGTGCCGACTTCAAGCAGGTGAAGGATTCCTCCAGCTCTTCGTTCCAATCAAAGGGGGTTTTCCTCCCCTTGGTCTTCTTTGGTTGGCCCACCAGCAGATTTTGCAAGGGTGCGGCCTTCTTGGTGAAATCCTTAATGAATCTCCGATAGTAACCTACCAACCCGAGGAACTGCCGGACTTCGTGGAGGTCACTGGGCTTTGGCCAGTCCTTGATCACTGTGACCTTGTCGGAGTCTGGGGCCACTCCTTCAGCGCTCACCACATGGCCCAGGTACTGCACTTTAGGTTTCAGCAGATGACACTTGGACGGTTTCACTTTTAGGCCGAAGTTGGACAAGGCTTCGAACACCTCGGCCAGGTGCTTCAGATGGTCTTCGTAGGTTTTAGAGAAGACTATGACGTCATCCAGATATAGCAGTACGGTTTCAAAGTTCAGGTGTCCCAGGCAGCTCTCAATCATCCTCTGGAACGTTCCGGGAGCATTGCACAATCCGAAGGGCATGTAGTTGAACTCACAGAGGCCCATTGGCGTCGTGAAGGCCGTCTTCTCTTTGTCCGCCTCCGCCACAGGAACCTGCCAGTACCCACTGGTGAGATCTAGGGTAGAGAAGTAGTTAGCAGATTTTAAAGCAGCCAGAGATTCCTCTATCCTGGGCAGTGGGTATGCGTCCTTATGTGTAATGCGATTCAACTGCCTATAATCAACACACATCCTCATTGTACCATCTTTCTTTTTAACGAGGACTAACGGAGCTGCCCAGGGGCTACAGCTGTCTCTCACCACCCCAGCCTCCTTCATTTCCCGCAACATGTCCTTGGCACACTGGTAATGAGCTGGGGGTACAGGGCGATATCTCTCTTTTATGGGTCGGTGATCTCCCGTGGGGATGTGATGTTGGATCCCTTTCACCTGCCCAAAATCTGAGGGGTGTTTGCTGAATACCTGCTCGTACTCGTGTACTACCCTGTAAGCCCCCTGTATTTGATGAGATGGGGTAGAGTCAGTGCCCACATGCAATTCCCGACACCAGTCTTTCGAGTGCTCTGCAGAACCTTTGTTCTCCGCCACGTTTGACGGGACCAAGGGTCCAGGTGTCTGTATTACACTATTATTGACAGTGAACAGTTTGGCGAGCGTGGTATACTTGGTTAGGTGGACCTCTTCCTCCCCACAATTAAGGACACGTACGGGCACTCTCCCCTGTCGGACGTCGACCACCCCCCGGGCTGTCAGAACAGTAGGCCTATTGTCTGAATATACAGGTTCTACCAAGGCCTGGTAGTCCCTACCCCTGAGGCCTATGGCTGCTCGACACCATATTAACATTTCACTCTTGGGAGGTATCGCGATGGGGTTTGAATCACTTACAGTGACACGACCAATCTCGCCACCAGTCAGCTCTACCTGCTGTCTCTGCATCAGAGCCCTGATTTCCTTCTGCAGGGCACGTTGCTCACTGTGGCCAGCGTTTTCTGCCACCTGTTGCAACAAAACAATCACTTCTGCAAGACAATTTTCTATAACATTAGTACCAAGAGTCATCATGGGATTACATTCTCGACGATCAATATCTACAATCACAATCCCTTGGGCTTTCAATTCCACCCGCCCCACTTTGATGGTGACCTCCTTATACCCCACTTGTGGCAACGGCTGACCATTACTGGCGATTATGGTGAAATCATCGTCAGGGCCACGAGTAATATCAGCGTCCTCCCAATACCGTTTGTAGAGCACGTGAGGTATAGTCGTCACCTGAGAACCGGTGTCCAGCAAAGCATTCAAGGGGATTCCATCAATCACTACAGGGAGAACTGGTCGTCCTCCAATATACTTGGTTCTCCAATGCTGCGGGCCTGACCGTCCTACTCCTGGGGGTTGGCCCTTTGCCCCAGGGGTTGCTCGTTTAAAGGACAGTACCTTGCAAGATGGCCCACCTGGTGACAGCGGCGGCAGATGGGTCGTCCATCCTGGTGGAAGCGATCGTCGGGCCGGCTCCTGGTCGGCGGAGTCCTCCTCCGTCGCATCCAAGGGACATCCTCCGGGCTGGAAGCCAACTGGATCTTCTCTTTGGGGGCCTCCTGCAGGGACTGCACCGTCCGGGCCAGGGCAGCAACGCTCTTGGTTAGCTCTTGCATCTGGAGACGGAGTCCTGCAGGGGAGTCGTCCTCGAAGCTCTGGGCGTCGGCCTCCGCGGCAACTGGGGTATCCGATGCCACCTCCTGGTGGTAGGTGAGAGCGGGGCGCCTGGGTGGTACTGCGCGGCTGGGCTGTCGCTCCTGCAATGCCTGGATAGCTTTATCTTTAAACTGCGCAAAAGTCAAGTCTGGATTTTGCATGGCCAGGAAGTGCAATTGGCCCCGCTGGTGACTGCACAGGAGCCCCTCAATGAACCGCTCCTTCAGGATTTTATCTTCATCCTGCATGCTGCCGGATGGCCCGCATCGCCTCCTGGAGATTAAGAGCATAGTCCCGCAAGCTCTCCTGTGACCTTTGTTTGCATCCATAAAAAGTCAGTTTAATTTCTGTAGCAGTGCGAGTATCAAAGGTGGCTTTAAGCTTGGCAAAAATCTGTTGTGCAGTTCCTTTATCCTCATCGGGCCAGGATTTCACTTCTCTCAGAGCCGCCCCAAAGAGTTGGCCGGTTATCATATGGACCTTCTGGGGCTCGGTTAGGGGATAGAACTCGAGCAGGCTGCAGAGTCCTTCTTTAAAGTCAGTGAACGTATGCGCCTCCCCAGAGTATCGTGGGAGCCAGGCCGCTCCGGGCAGGTAGGGCATGGAGAAGGGCATTATGGCTTTTGCATTAGCGGCAGTGTCCGACTGGCTGATGGGAGCAGCGGGTTCTGCGGCAGCCGGTGGTGGTATTAGGGCCGCGGCTTCGCCCGCTGCGGGGACCGGAGCTGCCCCTGCGTCCGCGGCTGCGACCGCCACCTCCTCTCCTCCCGACTCGGACATGGCCGTCCCTTCCTCCCACTAACCTGCTGGAGGTCGGAGTTCCTCTTCCGGGATGGGCGCCTCACCGCGCTTTCCGTTCCGCGCTTCTTTTGGCCGATCCCGCCCACGTAGCTAAGGCTCCTCCCTCCGCGCGCGGCAATGGCGAATTTTGGCGGCAAATGGCACAGCACAGTCTTTTCAATAAAGTACAGTCCAAGCACAATAAATCACAGTTCCAAGGCACACATGACCTGATTTTTCAGGCTTAAGTAAATCCTGTTCGTGACGCCAAGTTGGAGCGCCCCCACACCGCCGCAGGGCCGAGGGGTACCCGGAGCCGGGCCTCTAGTTCTCAGTCTCGGGGTTGTCACAGTGGCTAGACCCGGTCCGTGGCCCTGTCCGTCAGTGGGGGACGTCCGGTGCAATAAGTGGTGTTGTAACGGTGCAGGTCGCGGTAAATAATGAAGACACCAGGTTGCAGTCTCTTTACCTCTTTACTGAAGATGTTGGAGACCTCAGTCCAGAGCGCTGTTAACTGGGTTTTCAGAGACCGGCCGGTCCAACGACACATCAGGAGTTCTCCTCACAGGTGGGAATCAGTATCTACCTTCTAGCGCTGGGTGTTGTAGTTCTTCCCTGCTGAGCTCCCGGGATAGTCCTCACAACTGTTTCTTTCTGTCTCTACTGTTCTTTCTCCATCCTCCAGGTGATATGGTAGGACGCTCCCGTATGACGGGGTAGGCCTGGAGTTCTTCCGGGACTCTAGAGTCGCCCCTCTCCCACAGCTGCCTCCGTTGTCTGCTTAGGTGTTAAGTGAGACAGCCAACCTGTAATTAGCTGTCCTGCCGTGGTTTGCAATGTACTTAAAGTCTCTTACTTGCTCGGCGTTCCGGCCACCGATTGTTTGCGCCTCAGAAGGATGTTGCCTCGGTCTAACAGCAAGACCCCTTCTGGTATTTCTCCTTTTTCTGTATTCCCGTTGTTTACTGGTTAGTTCTGCTCTGAGGAGTCTGCCAGGATCCCCATCCCTGACAGGTCCTCTCACTAGCTCTTCCCAGCTACTTCTCCCTGTCTTCCTGTCCAACCCCCAGTTTTACCAGAGTTGTGAGGAGTGGCCTACTAGATAGGACCACCCCCCCTGGTGGCCGGAGTGTGAAGTGTGGTGTGAGTGTACCTGGTCAGAGAAACTCCTTTGGTGCAATCAGACGTACCACAGCTCCCCATAGTGGCGGAGCCACAGTACTGCAACAACCAGGACTCTGGGGTGCTGCACTAGTAGGGCATCATTCTGTGTGAGAGAGCTGTGAGGGCATTATAATGTGTGTGGGTGGCTATTGGGGGCATCATACTGTGTCATAGGGAATGGACTGTCGGGGCATCGTACTATGTAGGGGGCCTTGATGTGCAACATACTGTTTGTAGGAAGCACTGTGTGAGCGCACTAATGGGATTCACTATGTGAATATTTCTCTGTGAGAACATATATGTAAGGCCAAAAATGGCAGCACTCCAATGTGAGATAGATGTGGTCTTTAATCATCCATGTATGTGTGACATTTTGGATCTTCAAACTGTGAGCATTTCTCAAGACATGAGAAAACAGTTTTCCAGGAGGATGAACCTTAGACTACATACTTTTTGAATGTTATACTGCAGGTGAACAAGAGAAGCCCAGAATCTGGAGAAAGCTCCCAGCTCCCATTATGTAAGGCAAGAACCCAACCTATGAAATCAAGGTTTAGTTCTTCTCTGCTGAGTTGCCTTGTGGACCATCACGTCCGCCTCAGTTATGTGAGATCATATTCCATTCCCTCTGACACTAGCACCTCTTCGAATATTTCAGCCAACATAGCATCTGTTAAAGTTGTATTGTTAGGACCAATTTGGCTAATTTACATATATGAATAATGCACTTCCTTTGTTGTAATTGCTAATTAGTAAACCGGAGCATATTTATGGACGACAACAGTATTCCATCAAACATATTTTTAATGTATCCCATCTCTGAAATGTATCCAGATTTCAACTCCACCGTCATCCAATATTTTGATTAGACGGCAATACGAGACAGGCGCAGGATGAGGCTCTTAATTAGTGGTTTGGTTCATGATAAAATTATTGAACGCTCTGCCTTTAGAGGAGATGGAGGAAGCAAATAACAAGCAGCAATGAACAAACTCAGCCAGCATTCACAATCATCTGATGTGACTGGAACATGAATGACCTAGGCCTACAGAATATTCTGAGAACATGCTAACAGAATTCATGCAAAAATTCATGGGCGTTTTTATTATAGAAAAATCTCATAAATGTTTTCTTCATTTCGGGCTTTTCCCACAATAATCGGGACATCCATCTAATGTTGATGCGAGAGTTGCCCTGGAGAGAAGAGTTCGCCCGTAGAGTAGCGATTGACTGAAGAGAGAGACTGTCTGCAGAAGAGAGACAGCCTGCTAAGGAACAATGACCCGCAGAAGAGACAACCAGCTCATGTATAGTCAAAGTAATTGTATGCCTTTTCGGTGCACCTTCCACTCTGTGTGACTAGGTGAGTGATGGCTAGGGGAGCGATCACAGCAAGTTCACATTATAGCAAGGGGTGACTCTAACTGTTCCCTGCATCGCCCCCAATGACTGTAAGTTAGCGGCTGCAGGGAGGATATAAGTTAATCTTCTCCTTGTAGTCGTGCTTCTAACAAGCCTGTCAGACATGAGGACAGATAGAAATGCTATGGAGATGACCAAAGGGCCAAGACGAACGCTGATGAGATGGCCTCAGGATGGATAGGAACTCTGAGGAGAGGCTGACTTCCAGAAGACAGACAGAAAAGCTGTAAAGAGAGCCTGTGGACAGATAGGAATGCTTAGGAGATGGCCTGAGGGCAGAGAGGAACACTGAGTATACAGCCTGAGGACAGATAGGAATGCTAAGGAGATGGCCCAAAAGTAGTGAGAAACGCCGAGGAGAGGGTCTGAGGACAGAGAATAACGCCGAGGAGAGGGCCTGAGGACAGAGAAGAACGCTGAGGAGAGGGCCTGAGGACATGAGGACAGAGAGGAACGCTGAGGAGAGGGCCTAAGGACAGAAAGGAACACTGAGAAGATCGCACGAGAGCAGAGAGGAACACTGAGAAGACTGCCTGGGGACAAAATAGGAACATTGAGCAGACTGCCTGAGGACTAATAGGAATGCTGAGGAGACTGCTTGAGGACAGACAGGAATGCTGAGAAGCGCTGAGAAAACTGCCTGAGAACAAAGGAGCGCTGAGGAGATGGCCTAAGGACAGAGAAAAGCACTGAGGAGACAACTTGAGAGTAGACTGATAGGAACAAGAACTTAGGTTTAAAAAGTTGACTGAGCTCATTAATATTCAGTAAGGACAGTCGGGCTCTGCTGTGCATCCGATGACAAATCCATACCAGGCTGTTTTCCATTGTTTTTCTCCTAAAATGGACAGGACAATATAAAGGTTTAGCAGCCTTCAAAGGGTTGTCTATTTCTAAACTTTACTTATTGCAGTCAGGTGAGAATAAAATAGTAAATGGATGAGGCTGTGGGTGTGGCTAAGGGTGTGGACTAAGAGCGCTACATATTCTGTCCCTCTTTCCCTTTTTCAAAAGTTGTAAGGTATGTTTTAGGCAGATGTTATGTGTTCAAAATGATAAAATAATGTTACAGGTCATAAATAACCGTCATGTTTGGTGTTCCTCTCTCTGTAAAAGAGGGAAAGCAAGGCCTTAGACTTTCTAACTATATCCTGATTCTGCTGGTGGACCCTAAACTTTGGTAATGTTAACAATGAGTCTTACTAGTTATCTATACTCTTCCCTTCTCTAATTTGACTTGCGTAAAAAAAAACCCACACTTTTACTAAAGAATGGTCATGTTTCTTTTCATGAGGCTGAGGAAAGTTAAGCCGACAGTGTGTGTGAGAGACATAAGTTATTTACGGGCTCAATTTGCATAATCTTGTGTCGGTTGCAGAAGGCCTGTGTCAGATGCAGAGGGCCTGTGTCAGTTGCAGATAGTCTGTGCCAGTTGCAGAAGATCTGTGCCAGTTGCAGAGGGTCTGTTTCAGTTGTAGAGGGCCTGTGTCAGTTGCAGAGAGTCTGTCAGGTATAAAGTACCTGTGTCAGTTGTAGAGGGCCTGTCTCAGTTGCAAAAGATCTATTTCAGTTGCAGAGAGTCTGTGTCAGGTATAGAGTGCCTGTGTCAGTTGCAGAGGGCCTGTGTCAGTTGCAGAGGACCTGTGTCAGTTGTAGAGGGCCTGTGTCAGTTGCAGAGAGTCTGAGTCAGGTATAGAGTGCCTGTGTCAGTTGCAGAGGGCCTGTGTCAGTTGCAGAGGACCTGTGTCAGTTGTAGAGGGCCTGTGTCAGTTGCAGAGGACCTGTGTCAGTTGCAGAGGGCCTGTGTCAGTTGCAGAGGGCCTGTGTGTTGTGAATTTGCGTTTTGCTCCCTCTAGTGGTCATTAGTGATTTGACACTGGAGCTTCTGTCTTCTCCTATATGCTCACCTGGGCCGTTAGTTCAGGGGCGTTGCTATATAAGCTCTCTGGACCTTCAGTTCTATGCCTGGCATCGTTGAAATCAGAGCTAATCTGTTGTGCTCTTGTGTACTGATCCTGGTTCCTGCTTGTTAAAGCTAAGTCTCTTCCTTGCTTTTTGCTTTTGTTTTGTTTTGTATTTTTGTCCAGCTTGTTCCAATCTGTATCCTGACCTTTGCTGGAAGCTCTAGGGGGCTGGTGTTCTCCCCCCGGACCGTTAGACGGTTCGGGGGTTCTTGAATCTCCAGCGTGGATTTTTATAGGGTTTTTGTTGACCAAATAAGTTATCTTGCTTTATTCTGCTATTAGTAAGCTGGCCTCTCTTTGCTGAACCTGGTTCATTTCTGTGTTTGTCATTTCCTCTTTCCTCACCGTTATTATTTGTGGGGGGCTTGTATCTTGCTTTGGGGTCCCTTTCTCTGGAGGCAAGAGAGGTCTTTGTTTTCTTCTCCTAGGGGTAGTTAGATTCTCCGGCTGGCGCGAGTCATCTAGCGATCACCGTAGGCATGATCCCCGGCTACTTCTAGTGTTGGTGTTAGGAGTAGATATTTGGTCGACCCAGTTACCACTGCCCTATGAGCTGGATTTTTGTATCTCGCGGACTTACACGTACCTCTGAGACCCTGTCCACTGGGGTCATAACAGTATGCCAGGCCAGTATTGAATGTTTGATGCATTGCAGAAGTGGGATTATAAGAAAGAAAATTTTGAGTTTTTTTTTTCTCTCTCATTTTTTTTTTTTTTTCTTTTCCCCTTTACCTCAGAGTGGCTTAAGCTTGCTGCAGACATGAATGTCCAGACCTTGATTACAAGTGTGGACCAGCTTGCTGCTCGTGTGCAGGGTATACAAGATTATGTTATCAGAAATCCTAGGTCTGAACCCAAGATACCGATTCCTGAACCGTTTTCAGGAGACCGATTTAAGTTTAGGAATTTCAGGGATAATTGTAAATTGTTTTTGTCCCTGAGACCCTGTTCGTCTGGAGACTCTGCTCAACAATTAAAAATTGTTATTTCATTCTTACGGGGTGACCCTCAAGATTGGGCTTTTTCGTTGGCGCCAGGAGATCCGGCATTGGCTGATATTGATGCGTTTTTTCTGGCGCTCGGTTTACTTTATGAGGAACCCAATCTTGAGATTCAGGCTGAAAAAGCCTTGCTGGCTATGTCTCAGGGCCAGGACGAGGCTGAAGTGTATTGCCAAAAATTTCGGAAATGGTCAGTGCTGACACATTGGAACGAGTGTGCACTGGCTGCTAATTTTAGAAATGGCCTTTCTGAAGCCATTAAGAATGTTATGGTGGGTTTTCCTATTCCCACAGGTCTGAATGATACCATGACCCTGGCTATTCAAATTGACCGGCGGTTGCGGTAGCGCAAAACCGCAAATTCCCTCATGGTGTTGTCTGAACGGACACCTGATTTGATGCAATGTGATAGAAAAACCGCAAATTCCCTCATGGTGTTGTCTGAACGGACACCTGATTTGATGCAATGTGATAGAATCCTGACTAGAAATGAGAGGAAAATTCATAGACGCCGGAATGGCTTGTGCTACTACTGTGGTGATTCTACACATGTTATCTCAGCATGCTCTAAACGTATAACTAAGGTTGTTAGTCCTGTCACCGTTGGTAATTTGCATCCTAAGTTTATTCTGTCTGTAACTTTGATTTGCTCACTGTCATCTTATCCTGTCATGGCGTTTGTAGATTCAGGTGCTGCCCTGAGTCTTATGGATCTCTCATTTGCTAAGCGCTGTGGTTTTGTTCTTGAACCATTAGAAAATCCTATACCTCTTAGGGGTATTGATGCTACGCCATTAGCAGAAAATAAACCGCAGTATTGGACACAGGTTACCATGTGCATGACTCCTGAACACCGCGAGGTGATACGTTTTCTTGTTTTGCATAAAATGCATGATGTGGTTGTTTTGGGGCTGCCATGGTTACAGACCCATAATCCAGTCCTGGACTGGAAGGCTATGTCAGTGTCAAGTTGGGGCTGTCGTGGTATTCATGAGGATTCCCTGCCTGTGTCTATTGCTTCATCTACGCCTTCGGAAGTTCCGGAGTATTTGTCTGATTATCAGGATGTCTTTAGCGAGTCCAGGTCCAGTGCATTGCCTCCTCATAGGGAATGTGACTGTGCAATAGATTTGATTCCAGGCAGTAAATTTCCTAAGGGAAGACTGTTTAATCTGTCGGTACCTGAACATACCGCTATGCGTTCATATATCAAGGAGTCTCTGGAGAAAGGACACATCCGTCCGTCTTCTTCCCCTCTTGGTGCGGGATTCTTTTTTGTGGCTAAAAAGGACGGATCTTTGAGGCCTTGTATTGACTATCGGCTTTTAAATAAGATCACTGTCAAATTTCAGTATCCTTTGCCGCTGTTGTCTGACTTGTTTGCCCGGATTAAAGGTGCCAAGTGGTTCACCAAGATAGACCTTCGTGGTGCGTACAACCTTGTGCGCATTAAGCAAGGTGATGAATGGAAAACCGCATTCAATACGCCCGAAGGTCATTTTGAGTACTTGGTAATGCCTTTTGGGCTCTCTAATGCCCCTTCAGTTTTTCAGTCCTTTATGCATGACATTTTTCGGAACTATCTGGATAAATTTTTGATCATTTATCTGGATGATATTCTGTTTTTTTCTGATAATTGGGACTCGCATGTGGAGCAGGTCAGGATGGTCTTTAAAATTTTGCGTGAAAATTCTTTGTTTGTCAAGGGCTCAAAGTGTCTTTTTGGTGTACAGAAGGTTCCCTTTTTGGGGTTCATTTTTTCCCCTTCTGCTGTGGAGATGGACCCAGTCAAGGTCCGAGCTATTCTTGATTGGACTCAGCCCTCGTCAGTTAAGAGTCTTCAGAAGTTCTTAGGTTTCGCTAACTTCTACCGTCGTTTTATCGCTAATTTTTCTAGCATTGTGAAACCTTTGACGGATATGACCAAGAAGGGCTCCGATGTGGCTAATTGGGCTCCTGCTGCCGTGGAGGCTTTCCAGGAGTTGAAACGTCGGTTTACTTCGGCGCCTGTTTTGTGCCAGCCTGATGTCTCGCTTCCCTTTCAGGTTGAGGTGGATGCTTCAGAGATTGGAGCAGGGGCCGTTTTGTCGCAGAGAGGCCCTGGTTGCTCTGTTATGAGACCTTGCGCCTTTTTCTCTAGGAAGTTTTCGCCTGCTGAGCGAAATTATGATGTGGGCAATCGGGAGTTGTTGGCCATGAAATGGGCATTTGAGGAGTGGCGTCATTGGCTCGAGGGTGCTAAGCATCGTGTGGTGGTCTTGACTGATCACAAAAATCTGATGTATCTCGAGTCTGCTAAACGCCTGAATCCTAGACAGGCCCGCTGGTCATTGTTTTTCTCCCGTTTTGACTTCGTTGTCTCGTATTTACCAGGTTCAAAGAATGTGAAGGCCGATGCTCTTTCCAGGAGCTTTGTGCCTGATGCTCCTGGAGTCGCTGAACCTGTTGGTATTCTTAAGGATGGAGTTATCTTGTCAGCTATTTCTCCAGATCTGCGACGTGTGTTGCAGAGATTTCAGGCTGATAGGCCTGATTCTTGTCCACCTGACCGACTGTTTGTGCCTGATAAGTGGACCAGCAGAGTCATTTCCGAGGTTCATTCCTCGGTGTTGGCAGGTCACCCAGGAATTTTTGGCACCAGAGATCTGGTGGCCAGATCCTTTTGGTGGCCTTCCTTGTCAAGGGATGTGCGGTCATTTGTACAGTCCTGTGGGACTTGTGCTCGAGCTAAGCCTTGCTGTTCTCGTGCCAGCGGGTTGCTCTTGCCCTTGCCTGTCCCTAAGAGACCTTGGACACATATCTCCATGGATTTCATTTCTGATCTTCCGGTGTCTCAAGGCATGTCTGTTATCTGGGTGATATGTGATCGCTTCTCCAAGATGGTCCATTTGGTTCCTTTGCCTAAGCTGCCTTCCTCTTCCGATCTGGTTCCTGTGTTTTTCCAGAACGTGGTTCGTTTGCACGGCATCCCTGAGAATATTGTGTCAGACAGAGGATCCCAGTTCGTTTCCAGATTCTGGCGATCCTTTTGTAGTAGGATGGGCATTGATTTGTCGTTTTCGTCTGCTTTCCATCCTCAGACTAATGGACAGACGGAGCGAACTAATCAGACTTTGGAGGCTTATTTGAGGTGTTTTGTCTCTGCTGATCAGGACGATTGGGTGACCTTCTTGCCGTTGGCTGAGTTTGCCCTTAATAATCGGGCTAGTTCCGCCACTTTGGTTTCGCCGTTTTTCTGCAACTCTGGTTTCCACCCTCGTTTTTCTTCGGGTCATGTGGAACCTTCTGACTGTCCTGGGGTGGATTCTGTGGTGGATAGGTTGCAGCGGATCTGGAATCTTGTGGTGGACAACTTGAAGTTGTCACAGGAGAGGGCTCAGCGCTTTGCCAACCGCCGCCGCGGTGTGGGTCCCCGACTACGTGTTGGGGATTTGGTGTGGCTTTCTTCCCGCTTTGTTCCTATGAAGGTTTCCTCTCCCAAATTTAAACCTCGTTTTATTGGTCCTTACAAGATATTGGAAATCCTTAATCCTGTATCCTTTCGTCTGGATCTTCCTGTGTCGTTTGCTATCCACAACGTGTTTCATAGGTCCTTGTTGCGGCAGTACGTTGTGCCTGTAGTTCCTTCTGCTGAGCCTCCTGCTCCGGTGTTGGTTGAGGGCGAGTTGGAGTACGTGGTGGAGAAGATCTTGGATTCTCGTCTCTCCAGGCGGAGGCTTCAGTACCTGGTCAAGTGGAAGGGCTATGGTCAGGAAGATAATTCCTGGGTGGTCGCCTCTGATGTTCATGCGGCCGATTTAGTTCGTGCCTTTCACGCCGCTCATCCTGATCGCCCTGGTGGTCGTGGTGAGGGTTCGGTGACCCCTCACTAAGGGGGGGGTACTGTTGTGAATTTGCGTTTTGCTCCCTCTAGTGGTCATTAGTGATTTGACACTGGAGCTTCTGTCTTCTCCTATATGCTCACCTGGGCCGTTAGTTCAGGGGCGTTGCTATATAAGCTCTCTGGACCTTCAGTTCTATGCCTGGCATCGTTGAAATCAGAGCTAATCTGTTGTGCTCTTGTGTACTGATCCTGGTTCCTGCTTGTTAAAGCTAAGTCTCTTCCTTGCTTTTTGCTTTTGTTTTGTTTTGTATTTTTGTCCAGCTTGTTCCAATCTGTATCCTGACCTTTGCTGGAAGCTCTAGGGGGCTGGTGTTCTCCCCCCGGACCGTTAGACGGTTCGGGGGTTCTTGAATCTCCAGCGTGGATTTTTATAGGGTTTTTGTTGACCAAATAAGTTATCTTGCTTTATTCTGCTATTAGTAAGCTGGCCTCTCTTTGCTGAACCTGGTTCATTTCTGTGTTTGTCATTTCCTCTTTCCTCACCGTTATTATTTGTGGGGGGCTTGTATCTTGCTTTGGGGTCCCTTTCTCTGGAGGCAAGAGAGGTCTTTGTTTTCTTCTCCTAGGGGTAGTTAGATTCTCCGGCTGGCGCGAGTCATCTAGCGATCACCGTAGGCATGATCCCCGGCTACTTCTATTGTTGGTGTTAGGAGTAGATATTTGGTCGACCCAGTTACCACTGCCCTATGAGCTGGATTTTTGTATCTCGCGGACTTACACGTACCTCTGAGACCCTGTCCACTGGGGTCATAACACTGTGTCAGTTGCAGAGAGTCTGTGTCAGTTGCAGAGGGCCAGTGCCAGTTGCAGGGGGTCTGTGTCAGTTGCAGGGGGTCTGTGTCAGTTGAAGAGGGCCTATGTCAGTTGCAGAGTCTGTGTCAGGTATAGAGTACCTGTATCAGTTGTAGAGTGCCTGTGTCAGTTGCAGAGGGCCAGTGTCAGGTATAGAGTGCCTGTGTCAGTTGCAGAGGGCCTGTGTCAGGTATAGAGTGCCTGTGTCAGTTGCAGAGGACCTGTGTCAGTTGCAGAGAGTCTGTGTCAGGTATAGAGTGCCTGTGTCAGTTGCAGAGGGCCTGTGTCAGTTGTAGAGGGCCTGTGTCAGTTGCAGAGGGCCTGTGTCCGGTCCAGAGGACCTGTGTCAGGTGCAGAGAACCTGTGTTAGTTGCAGATGGCCTGTGTCTGGTCCAGAGGACCTGTGTCAGGTGCATAGAACCTGTGTTAGTTGCAGAGGGTCTGTGTCAGTTGTAGAACACCTGTTTCAGTTGCAAATTATCTATATGAGTTGCAGTGGGCCTTTGTCAGTTGCAAAGGACCTATGTCAGTTGCAGATGGTCCATGCAATGAGTAAATACTGTGCTACTTCGTAGTGGCCAATAAATGAGTAGTGGAAACATCTTAAACTGTGTATTCTGCAAGGTTACAGAAGGTAGACTGCCTCTGGGAGTGTCCCAAGTGTAGGAGACTGGCCACCTGTAAAGGAGAGGAGGAAGAGATCACGATGAATTGGAATCCAAATAAGGCTGAAAAGCTATGGTAGATCTGAAGCCTCTGTCACTCCAGCACCAACTTTTAGAGTCAGGAATAGAGCTGGAGTGACCGAGGCTTCAGATCTACCAAAGCTTTTCAGCCTCATTTCCATATTAATTAAAACACTGATTTCTTAGTAATGGATAAATGAACTGGCCACATAGGTCTCGATGGGCTTGTATTTGTAAGAGTTACATGCTCATATAAATAGTTTGGGGTGTGAAATCTTACAGACAAATTTCTTTTAAGGTTTATTGCAGACAGTTGAAATATAGTGCCCCAAAATTGAGAGATTGTACATAGGTTGTGTCATTGAAATGATTTTTCAGTAAAGTTTTTGGGTGGCTACAATTTCTTAAAGGGAACCTGTCACCCCCAAAATCGATGTGAGGTAACCTCACCGTCATCAGGGGCTTATCTACAGCATTCTGTAATGCTGTAGATAAGCCCCCAATGTTACCTGAAAGAGGAGAAAAAGACATTAAATTATACTCACCCAGAGGCGGTCCCGCTCCGATGGGCATCTCAGGTCCGGTACAGTGCCTCCCATCTTCATTCCATGACGTCCTCTTCTGGTCTTCATGCTGCGGCTCCGGCGCAGGCATACCTTGTCTGCCCTGTTGAGGGCAGAGCAAAGTACTGCAGTGCGCAGGCCCCGGAAAGGTCAGAGAGGCCCAGCGCCTGCGCACTGCAGTACTTTGCTCTGCCCTCAACAGGGCAGACAAAGTACACCTGCATTGGAGCCACAGCGTGAAGACAAGAAGAAGACGTCACCGTAAGAAGATAGGAGGCCCCGGACCGGACCTGAGACACCCACTTGACCGGACCACAGCTGGACCGCCCCTGGGTGAGTATAATCTAACCTCTTTTTCTCCTCTTTCAGGTAACATCGGGGGCTTATCTACAGCATTACAGAATGCTGTATATAAGCCCCTGATGACGGTGAGCTTACCTCACCATCGAATTTGGGGGTGACAGGTTCCCTTTAATCTGTCAATACCTGACATTATCGCTGCAACATCCCATCTACCTCATCAACTGCATCTTGTATCACCACTCTCAAATATTTTTAAGTTTGAGTGTCAATCAACCAGTATGCAAGATCTAGCCTTCCTTTCTTTATGCCCTTCAAATTCGCTCTTATTTAAGTTTGAAGTAGCAAATAGACTACCCAAATTCTACTGCAGGCCATCTCAACGAATTACCGTCTAACCTGGGTGGATACTTCAGTTCAGAAATGTTTTTTGAACCTTTGAAAAATGAAACTAATCAATAACTGAACAGAATTATGGACAACTGGACAGAAGAGTTTGACTTTAGGGCTCACTATGCAGTATATTTTAATTTATGGAAGTTTTGTATTATATTTTCTTACTTTTGATACTGTAAAAACTGTTACTGTCTTGTTAATTCTCATCTGGACTACAATAATTCTCTACTAATCAATTTCCCTCCTCTCTCCAATCTATCCTGGATGCAGCAGCCAGACTCATATTTCTGTCCATCTGCTCCACCGATGCCTCCACCCTTTGCCGGTTATTGCACTGATTACCCATCCACTTCAGAGTGGAATATAAACTTTTCACTCTTGCCCACAAATCTCTCCACAGTTCTTCACCACCCTGCATATCATCTCTCATGTCGTTCTACCACCGTTTCTACAACCCCTGGCAAAAATTATGGAATCACCGGCTTTGGAGGATGTTCATTCAGTTGTTTAATTTTGTAGAAACAAATCAGATCACAGACATGGCACAAACCTAAAGTCATTTCAAATGGCAACTTTCTGACTTTAAGAAACACTAAAAGAAATCAAGAACAAAAAATGTGGTAGTTAGTAATGGTTATTTTTTTAACCAAGCATAGGGGAAAAATTATAGAATCACTCAATTCTGAGGAAAAAATGATGGAATCAGACTGTAAATTTTCATTCCCAAAACTAACACCTGCATCAAATTAGATCTGCTCGTTAGTCTGCATCTAAAAAGGAGTGATCACACCTTGGAGAGCTGTTGCTCTAAGTGGACTGACATGAATCATGGGTCTAACACGAGAGATGTCAATTGAAACAAAGGAGAGGATTATCAAACTCTAAAAAGAGGGTAAATCATCACACAATGTTGCAAAAGATGTTGGTTGTTCACAGTCAGCTGTGTCTAAAATCTGGACCAAATACAAACAACATGGGAAGGTTGTTAAAGGCAAACATACTGGTAGACCAAGGAAGACATCAATGTGTCAAGACCGGAAACTTAAAGCAATATGTCTCCAAAACAGGAAATGCACAACAAAACCAATGAGGAACGAATGGGTGGAAACTGGAGTCAACGTCTGTGACCGAACTGTAAGAAACCGCCTAAAGGAAATGGGATTTACATACAGAAAAACAAAACGAAAGCCATCATTAACACCTAAACAGAAAAAAACAAGGTTACAATGGGCTAAGGAAAAGCAATCTTGGACTGTGGATGACTGGATGAAAGTCATATTCAGTGATGAATCGCGAATCTGCATTGGGCAAGGTGATGATGCTGGAACTTTTGTTTGGTGACGTTCCAATGAGATTTATAAAGATGACTGCCTGAAGAGAACATGCAAATTTCCAGTCATTGATGATATGGGGCTGCATGTCAGGTAAAGGCACTGGGGAGATGGCTGTCATTACATCTACTATATAATTGTCTAAGGATCACTTCCGTCTGTCTGTCCTTCTGTCTTTCTTTCTGTCACGGATATTCATTGGCCGCGGCCTCTGTCTGTCATGGAATCCAAGTTGCTGATTGGTCTCGCCAGCTGCCTGTCATGGCTGCTGCGACCAATCAGCGACGGCCACAGTCCGATTAGTCCCTCCCTACTCCCCTGCAGTCAGTGCCCGACACCCGTTCCATACTCCCCGCAGTCACCGCTCACACAGGGTTAATGCCAGTGGTAGCGGACCACGTTATGCCACGGGTAACTCACTCCGTTACCGCCGCTATTAACCCTGTGTGACCAAGTTTTTACTATTGATGCTGCCTATGCAGCATCAATAGTAAAAACATCTAATGGTAAAAATAGTAAAAAAATAAATAAAAAATCATTATATACTCATCTTCCGCCGCCTTTCCCGCTCCTCGCGATGCTCCAGGCAGGTTCCGGTGGCAAGGATTGTCTGCGAGAAGGACCTGCCATGACGTCACGGTCATGTGACCGCGACGTCATCACAGGTCCTGCGCGCCTGCACGAGAAGGACCTGCCATGACGTCACGGTCATGTGACCGCGACAAGGTCACGTGACCGCGATGTCATCACAGGTCCTGCGCGCCTGCGCGAGAAGGAGGCAACAGGACTACAAGGGGCCCTCGGAAGGTGAGTATATGTTTATTTTTTAACCTGTGACATACGTGGCTGGGCAATATACTACGTAGCTGGGCAATATAATATGTGGTTCTGTGCTGTATACTACGTCGCTGTGCAATATACTACGTAGCTGGGCAATATACTACGTGGCTGGGCAATATACTACGTGGACATGCATATTCTAGAATACCCAATATGTTAGAATCAGGCCACCATCTAGTCTTCAATAAATGCACAAATTTTTGTTGATATTTTGGACACTTTTCTTATCCCATCAATTGAAAGGATGTTTGGGGATGATGAAATCATTTTTCAAGATGATAATGCATTCTGCCATAGAGCAAAAACTGTGAAAACATTCCTTGAAAAAAGACAGATAAGGTCAATGTCATGGCCTGCAAATAGTCCAGATCTCAAACCAATTGAAAATCTTTGGTGGAAGTTGAAGAAAATGGTCCATGACAAGGCTCCAACCTGCAAAGCTGATCTGGCAACAGCAATCAGAGAAAGTTGGAGCCAGATTGATGAAGAGTCCTGTGTGACACTCGTTAAGTCCAGGCCTCAGAGACTGCAAGCTGTTATGAAAGCCAGAGGTGGTGCAACAACATACTAGTGATGTGTTGGAGGGTTTTTTTGTTTGTTTGTTTTTCATGATTCCATAATTTTTCCCCTATGATTGGTTAAAAAAAAGGTAACCATTACTGACTACCACATCTTTTGTTCTTGATTTCTTTTAGTGTTTCTTAAAGCCAGAAAGTTGCCATTTGAAATGACTTTAGTTTTGTACCATGTCTGTGATTGGCTTTTTTTTCTACAAAATTAAACAAATGAATGAACATCCTCCAAGGCCGGTGATTCCATAATTTTTGCCAGGGGTTGTATTATGCTAATAATCTAATACTAAAATCTGTATAATTTGAATCTTCCACTCCCATCTCAAAAACTTCTTTAGTGCTGCACCAGTTTTCTGTGATGCACTATCCTGTTAATTCACAGTATCCACAGATTTAAGTGTACCCGAAAAACACATCACCTCACTCCATTAATCTAACTGTTCTCAGGTTTCCCTTCCCGGTCCTTTCGACCATCTGTTCTGTCATCCTCAGTAACACTTTGCATCCATACAGGTATACTAGCTTGTGAATGATTTATGCGGCTTTGTTAGAATACCCCTATTTATTAAAATCATTGCTGGATCGTACATGACAAACACCTTTTTACTTTTTGTGTCCCCCCATATTTCCCCATAGATTGTAAGATCTTGTGATCAGTGATATTTGTACATATCCCCTCCAGACTGTAAAGCTCGGCAGAATATATTGGCACAATAGAAATAAAATTACCATTCTATTTTCTGATGTCCTCATTGTGGTTCTTCTCAGAAGACACCACCCATCATTGTAGACAAGACATTGGCGATTCCTCGTAGGCTAATTTCATCTCATTCATGGAATCTCATCACAGATTTATCTCTGGAGACAGACTCCTTCTTTTCTTGAAGTTAAGAACAGCCAGGATTAAAGTCCTTTTCTCTAGAAATGTTTGTCTTTTTTTCCTGAACATGAGTTGAAATCAATATAAGTTTCTTCTCAGTTCTTCAGATAATTACTCGCAGTTGACACTCTGAGGTCGACGCTGCTCTGATCAGTTCCTTCATCGTATTGATCTTTTCTTGTGTATTGTTTGTATATTCCCTTTCGTAAAAATCCAAAACTAGCAATTTTTTGCAGTAATTGTATACCATGGAAATCACTCATGCGTCAACTGATTCCAAATTGGAAGAAGCTGCGGCCATGGTTGTGACTTCTTCCATTGTTCTTAATACTGTGTGATGAGGGTGTTCTCCCCATGGCGGCAGCCCCTGCAGGTGCTATCTCTAGAGAGATGGGGCCTAACACCCAACCTTTGTTGGCTCGGTATTTTAAGACCCTTTTACATGGGTCAGTAATTCACAGAATGATCTTCTTTAAAAATGTTTATTCCTGATAATTGCCCCAAATGAACATGGCATCGAATAGCCAGCAAAAAAACAAAACACCTACACTGCGTGCAGAATTATTAGGCAAGTTGTATTTTAGAGGATTATTTTTATTATTGATCAACAACTATGTTCTCAATCAACCCAAAAGACTCATAAATATCAAAGCTTAATATTTTTGGAAGTTGGAGTGGTTTTTTTTTTAGATTTGGCCATCTTAGGGGGATATCTGTTTGTGCAGGTAACTATTACTGTGCAGAATTATTAGGCAACTTAATAAAAACCAAATCTATTCCCATCTCACTTGTTTATTTTCACCAGGTAAACCAATATAACTGCACAAAATATAGAAATAAACATTTCTAACATGCAAAAACAAAACCCCCCAAAATGAGTGCCCAATATAGCCACCTTTCCTTATGATGACACTCAGCAGCCTCCATCCATAGATTCTGTCAGTTGCTTGATCTGTTTACGATCAACATTGCGTGCAGCAGCCACCACAGCCTCCCAGACACTGTTCTGAGAGGTGCACTGTTTTCCCTCCCTGTAGATCTCACATTTTATGTGGGACCACAGGTTCTCTGTGGGGTTCAGATCAGGTGAACAAGGGGGCCATGTCTTTTTTTTTTTTCTTCTTTGAGAGCTTTACTGGCCAGCCACGCTGTGGAGTAGTTGGAGGCATGTGATGGAGCATTGTCCTACATGAAAATCATGTTTTTCTTGAACGATACTGACTTCTTCCTGTACCACTGCTTGAAGAAGTTGTCTTCCAGAAACTGGCAGTAGGTCTGGGAGTTGATCGTCACTCCATCCTCAACCCGAAAAGGTCCCACAAGTTCATCTTTGATGATACCAGCCCATACCAGTACCCCACCTCCACCTTGCTGGAGTCTGAGTCGGAGTGGAGCTCTCTGCCCTTTACTGATCCAGCCTGTGGCCCATCCATCTGGCCCATCAAGAGTCACTCTCACTTCATCAGTCCATAAAACCTTTGAAAAGTCAGTCTTAAGCTATTTCTTGGCCCAGTCTTGATGTTTTATTTTATGTTTCTTGTTCAAAAGTGGTCATTTTTCAGCCTTCCTTACCTTGACCATGTCCCTGAGTATCACACACCTTGTGCTTTTGATACTGCAGTAACGTTGCAGCTCTGAAATATGGCAAAACTGGTGGCAAATGGCATCTTGGCAGTTCACGCTTGATTTTCCTCAATTCATGGGCAGTTATTTAGCGCCTTTTTTCCCAACATGCTTCTTGCGACCCTGTTGGCTATTTGCCATGAAACACTTGATTGTTCGGTGATCAAGCTTCAAAAGTTTGGTAATTTCAAGACCGCTGCATCCCTCTGCAAGACATCTCACAATTTTGGACTTTTCAGAGCCCGTCAAATCTCTCTTCTGACCCATTTTGCCAAAGGAAAGGAAGTTGCCTAATAATTAAGCACACCTTATGTAGGGTGTTGATGTCATTAGGCAACACCCCTCCTCATTACAGAGATGCACATCACCAGATTTACGTAATTGGTAGTTGGCGCTCCAGCCTGAACAGCTTGGAGTAGGACAACATGTATAAAAAGTATCATGTGATCAAAATACAACTTGCCCAATAATTCTGCACGCAGTGTATGTTCATTGGCTGAGAACATCTTTTATGTAATCCAAAGATTAATCATTCTTGGTAGCACAATAGTTACTGACTGGCCATATTGGTCAATTGGCGCTGATCTACTGTACCTGGGTACGGCCACTTCATAGGTTTGTGCAGGTCCGGCTACACAGTATACCAAAGCCTCCACTTTTGTTACAGTAGGTACCTGAATGAATACCAACAAATCCCTCTGATGGCCAGAACACTAGCACATCCGTATATTAAATTATACTATACTACTGATGCCAGCAGTAGGACTGTGAGTCATTGGTGCTGCAGCGTGCGATGGACTTCCGTGTCTGCAAGGTGCCGGCCCGCTGTGTGAAAGCAAGCGTGCAAGGGCTACGGCAACATGTGTGCCGGATGGTGAGGCGCGATATGCAACTAGGGAAGCTCCGGCCGGTAGCGTCCCTAGGTATCGAGTGGGGCAAAAAGAAAGATGGCTGATAGGCTCCACCTACTTGTGACTGTTATGATGGCCTGGTGGTTAGGAGCACCCAGAATGACCTGATGGTTAAACTGGAAATCGGGACGAGCTCTGGGGAGTGGGAACTCTGCTGACCGCAAACTCTAATCCTATCACACAAACACTAGAAATAGCCGTGGAGCGTACCTAACTCTCCCTAGATGCCTCTTCACAGCCTAAGAGCTAACTACCCCTAAAGATAGAAAATAAAGCCTTACCTTGCCTCAGAGAAATTCCCCAAAGGAAAAGGCAGCCCCCACAAATATTGACGGTGAGTTAAGAGGAAAGTCACAAACACAGGAATGAAACAGGTATTAGCAAAGGAGGCCAGTCTTCACTAGATAGGCAGAGGATAGTAAAGAGATCTATGTGGTCAGCACAAAAAAACTACAAAAACCACGCAGAGTGTGCAAAAAGCCCTCCACACCGACTCACGGTGTGGAGGTGCCACCCTGCGCCCCCAGAGCTTCCAGCTAGCAAGGAAATATCATGAAAGCAAGCTGGACAGAACTTAGCATGTACTAAGAAATATATTCAGAACACAATGAACAATAAATGAGCTAGCAATGACTTAGCTTCTGCTGGAACAGTCAGGTCACCAGAGAAATCCAAGAGAGATCTGAACCAGTACTGATACATTGACAGCAGGCATGAGGTAACGATCTGAGTGGAGTTAAATAGAGAAGCCAGCCTAGCGATAAACGAGGGCAGCTGGGAAAGCCAACCTCAAGGATCAGCAGTACCACTCAAAGCCACCAGAGGGAGTCCAAGGACCGAACTCACTGAAGTACCATTCATGACCACAGGAGGGAGTCCAAGAACGGAATTCACAACATGTGACGTCACGTTCAGAAATGAAGTGGCAATGAAAAGCATAGCATTAAAGATCCTTCAAAATGGCTAAAAAAAATAGCACATGGCCCTCAAGAACAGTGTGGTTAAAACCACCTAGGTCCTCGATGTAGAGGATGTCCCAAAAGCAAGTGAGACTCATACTAGGTCCAAAAGGACTAGTCTACTATGACAGTGTCTGGTGGGCCCAGGTCCTGGCTCAATGATACGTTGTAGCCAAAACCATGCTTGCCAACCCTCCCAAAAAGGTTTGGATTGTGCAAAAAGGGGAGATGTCCAAAACTCCCAGAAGTGCTGAAAAAACCTTTCAAAACCTTCCAGATAGCAGTGCTTCTGAAAAGCTTCTTATGTGTACCATCAGGTTGCTCCATCACCAGATGGTTGCCTGGCATAAAAATTTATGCTATGGACCAGTGAAAATGGCGTTAAGGAGTATGATCTAAAAAAGGTCTTGACAATAAAAACCATAGCATTTAGAAACGTCCACAAATAGGCATTGACTATAATTAACAAGTATGGCAAACAAAGAGCACAAGAAGTCTACCGGAAACCAATGAGTTGAAGATTATCACTTGTGGATGGAGATAGTCACATTTTTTACTTATTTTTCAGGAGTAAATTAATACTTATATACAGTATAGTAAGAAACACAAAATAGTGAGTGTGTCCCACTGCCCTCTATTCTTTGACTATTCATGCCAAGCAAGTAACCGTAAGGGAACTCAAGTTCTGCTTTCTTGACCATTTGAAAGACTGTACAACTTTTTTTAATAGAAAAAAAAAAAAACACATTCATTAGTAAAAATATAACTTAAAACACATGCTTTGTTCCACATATGCGTGTGCAAATATAACTTTGGAGTAAGGAGGAGTATTCATTTTATGATCGATTTTACACACTATAAACGTGATAAAAAAAAGTGTCTACGTTTGGCTACATGGACCCTCAAGTCCCGGCTTTCCTTCCATTTCCTAATCAATAAGATGACAGTGAGATCTTCTCAGTTGAGCTGCGTCAGTAATATCACACACCGCGGAGCAGAACATATAAAGAAAGTGACGGCAAGTTGACCTCAGTCTGAACCTAAATTATTGATTGTTCTTAACAGTAATTTCTGGATTTTTTTTTTCATCTTGGCAACTTGTTTCATAAATGTAGTACCGTAATTAAATTTGGCAAAATGGCAAAAATTACCTGGACTATCCAACCTGCCACCTTTTAGTTTTTTACTTACATTTGAAGACCTTTATTTTTAGATGTACACACAAATTAAAGAAAAATAATCTTCGATGTCGAAGTTAATTCAAAACGCCTCATGAAAAAAACAGGCATCACAGTAATTGCATCATTAGATCTAATATTAATATACTGTGATGTTATATTAATATGGACATAACTGGAGAAAGTCGCAATAACCGTAAACAATGAAGGAAAACAAGGACAAAAACTTCCAAAATAATTTAAATAATCAACATTACATTTTATTAAATAGCCAGGTACAGATGACAAGGAAAGGGAAGGGGTTACACCCACTAGCACATGCCAAGAATAGGATACTCACATGACAAAATCTATAATAGCAATATAGGCTAAGGGATCATATATAATTATATGGTGTATATTCATATCTTTTGCACATTACCCATATGGCCTGTTGCGTTCATAACCCAGCACATATAATGTAAATCACATAGAGGCAGCTATAAGAGCTGCTGTAATTACCAGTAAAGCCAGGAGTATGTCCGTGAGCGTCCTCCCCGACGCGCGTTTCGGCGGCGTAGTCTTTCTCAAGGGGTAAGGAAGGAAGGGGAAGTGCAGGTATAAAAAGCTCCAAGAGCCAATCAGAGCACAATTCGCTGATGAACAGGTGTCACAAGACATCAGGCTAGGAATACCGCTAATAACGTGGCACTATGTGAAGTCCAGAGATACATTCAATCCAGGATACTGCAGCCACTTCCTGTGACGCACGCGATGTCATGGCAACAGGACGCTCGGCGGCGCCGCGCGACGTCATATCACATGACCGTCGCCATAGCACAAAGAGATGCCACAAGCCGACGGGCAAGCCGGGGCCATGACACGCATGCGTACCGCGGCCTATAAGTGCAGAGTGAACTCACTGGTATGGAGAGCTGGATAAATAGATAGTATAAGTAGAATATAAGTTCAACATATTTAAGGGTACTTATTATGTAGTATATTTATGGATGTAAATTTTGTGAGTAGAGTTATTAATAGATAAACAACTGAAACACCAATAACAAAGCATAAACAACCAACAATATTAATACATCTATACATGTCCCATTACTTATAATTACATAGTACATCCACATAATGATATAAATAATATAAACAAAAGGTAAGAATCATAAATATTAAATACACTATAAAATTACCACATTAAATGCCCTAAAATATGTTATGATAATTAATAACAGATTATGAAGCAATGGTATCCAGCGTCCTGAATGTCGAAGTCTCGTGATCTACGTAGATAGTCATAATTAAATACAAGTGGTGACATCCATAGATTTCCATATTTCATCACAGGAAGGCAATGATTGATGGGACTAGACAATAAAAACAACACAGTCATTTAAAACAAGGAACATGGGCATACTTAAACCAACGGAGATTTATAAAAATGGTACGAAACTGATATTCTCATTAAGTCTTTTAGGGTGGACTGTATCTAAATAATTCTCCCACCACGAATCCCCCGATCTACCATATCAATCCCCCTTACTCTGAGTGTGGAACTATCACTATTATGGTATAGCTTAAAATGGCGGGGTAAAGTCCGAAGTGTGGATGTGTCATCATGGCCGGCGGCCGCCTCAATCCCAAGTACATGCTCACGTACACGCACTTTTAGTTGGCGTGTAGTGAGCCCTATGTAAATGAGACCGCAATGGCACATAGCAAAATAAATCACATTTCTGGTTGTACATGTGATATGTTTCCTAATCTCAAACATCCTCGTTCCAGAGGAATTGGGCCCACACCATCAATAAATCTGAGTCCCGAGCCACCCTGATAGTGGCTCCTGACGAGACAGTCCTTCAGATTTCTTGACCGCCCAATAACTACACTCTGTGTTTCAGGGAGGATATTTTTGAGGATGGAATCTGATTGTAATATAGGCCATGCCTTTTGAAGGCATTCTTTCATCCAAGCTTTATTAGAGGTATTCCTTCGACAATCATGGGCATAGAGCAGAGAGTGTCATGTGGAATGTTTAGCCCTATGATAGGCCCGTTTGATGGTACGTCTACCATAGTCTCTCTCATGAAATCTCTAACTTAAATCTTTAGCTTTGACCTCAAAATCCTCATCATTGGAACAGATCCTTCGTAAATGAAGGAATTGTCCAATGGGGATAGAGTCAATCATATATCTTGGGTGGGCAGACGAGGAATGGAGCAAGCTGTTGGTGGAGGTTTCTTTCCTATATATCGTGGTTTGTAGCATATTATTCCCGTCTCTCCATACCGTAGCATCCAGATAATCTATCCTATCTCTGTCACCATGATAGGTGACGAAGATGATTCTATCATTTATGTTCAATGATTCAACAAATTCCTGCAAAAGTTCAGGAGTTCCCTGCCAGATCAAAAATATGTCGTCGATGTACCGCATCCAAATGGGGATGCGGTCCATCGACGACTTATCTGACAGGGAGAGGACCTTCTCCCACAGCCCCAGTAACAAGTTAGCATAAGCCGGTGCAAAAGAAGCACCCATAGCAGTGCCCTGGAGCTGCAGGTAGAAGGACCCCTTGAACACAAAGAAGTTATGGGTTAAAGAAAATTCGAGGAGCTGAAGAATAAGGTGGATGATCCCTCTAGGTAAATTTGACATTTCAAGATAATATTTAGTCGCTGTTAAGCCATTACTGTGTTTAATACTGGTAAAGAGAGATTCTATGTTTCCTGTAACCATCAGCATGTCATCATCCAAATGAAGGCCATCCACTCTCTTCAAGAACTCACCCGTGTCAAGCAAGAAGGAAGTAAGATTCTCTACCAGGGGTTTCAATTTAGAGTCAATCCAACGATTGATGTTCTCAAAGAAGTTCCACGGTCCAGAGATTATTTGACGTCCCGTGGGGCTCTCAAGATTTTTGTGTATTTTAGGTAACAAGTACATGGTGGATACCATAGGTTCCTGCACTTGAAGTGCCAAAGCCAGCTCTTTTGTGATAACATCATCATTTTGATTAGCCGCCTATTTAGTTTGGAAAAACGAAGGCTAAGGGGTGATCTTATGTTAATGTATAAATATATGAGGTGACAGTACAAAGACCTTTCTGATGATCTTTTTAATCATAGACCTGAGACAGGGACAAGGGGGCATCCTCTACGTCTGGAGGAAAGAAGGTTTAATCATAATCACAGACGCGGATTCTTTACTGTAAGAGCAGTGAGACTATGGAACTCTCTGCCGTATGATGTTGTAATGAGTGATTCATTACTTAAAGTTAAGAGGGGACTGGATGCCTTTCTGGAAAAGTATAATATTACAGGGTATATATACTAGATTCCTTATTAGGGCGTTGATCCAGGGAACTAGTCTGACTGCCGTATGTGGAGTCGGGAAGGAATTTTTTTCCCCAGTGTGGAGCTTATTCTTTGCAACATGGGTTTTTTGCCTTCCTCTGGATCAACATGTTAGGGCATGTTAGGTTAGGCTATGGGTTGAACTAGATGGACAAAGTCTTCCTTCAACCTTAATAACTATGTTACTATATAGATCTATGCTGGGGCAGCTGGCAAAAGGAGGGAACTTCTTGGATTTAATTCTGATTGAAAGAGGAAGTTAATGAAGTCCCACCACTACTATGGGCATCTATGATACAGGTCACCACCAATCCTGAAGATAGTGGAGCTCCAACTTTCACTTCTGACCAGGCGTCCAGCAATTCTCCTTGGTCCTTAATTTCTCAGTTATGGACTATAGCCCCTTCTCTCCTACACTTCAGTTGGGGTCTCAGTGGTCGGACTCTCATAAGCATTCATAGTGAAAGATTGCATTCTAGAACCAAAGTAAATCAGTAGTATTATCAGTAGTATTGAACAGGAGATCATATGAAAGTTACTTTTTTTTTTTGAAGGATTGATACTGGTACCACTGTTGTGTAGTATCGGTTTACGCCCTCCTGCTCCCTATAAATCTCCTTTTCATCCAGTATTTTTGTTTTTCTGAAGACAGGAACATTGACTTTATCTCATGGTGCATAGGTCAACAGTAAAATGTTCCTCTGGGATTTCTCGGATGACTTCTTGAAATGGTTTTAAAAAACATCCAGTGGCTTCACTGACCCCAATCTGTGAATAATAAGGCCGGGTGCAGGTTTGAGTCTTCACTGCCGATAAACTGACTAATAATTGCAGCAAATAGGAGGAATGACCTGAAATGTGCTTAGGAGGAGGGCTTATTACAACAACATTGCAATGTTTCGGTCCACTGCTCTGGTGCTCACCGCGTGTCTTCGGCATGCTCGAATATGTTCGAGTCCCTGCATGTCTCGTAGCTGTTCGACAGCCATGGGGACTCTAATATTTTTTGAGCACGCTGAAGACACTCAGTGAGCACACGAGCCTGCTTTGATAACACCTTATCCTCACCAGTAGTTGGCGCTATAGAAATACAAATTATTAATATATTTATAATAAAAAATATATAATAGAAAACAGATTTAAAGCGCTATTTCACTTTGATGTTCACAAAAGGCTCTAGAATGTGTACAGGAGGAATAACATTATTTCTGGACCAATAAATGCTGCATTTTCACCAGTTTTCCCCTCGGCAGGCTCTAATTTTCAGTCGTTTCTGAGCTAGTGGGTGGTGACTAACTGCTATGATGTTTCCCATGAACAGCAACACAAATATATGAGGGATTCCTGCTCTCCTGTCTCTACATCGCACATGCTTAGAAGCAGCAGCCGCATGTGGAACATTTCACAGCAGAACTGAACAGAGTAGCTGTGAATCCAGCACATGAACATTTACTAGAAAGCAACAGCAGGGGTCTGTGTGACTTTAGCTTTTTATTTTTTTTACAGTGAATAAAGAGCTCAGTTGGCATGCGGGAGGAGGAAAAGTTTCCCATATGTACAGGAAGCTGATTTCTCTGTTAACATATGTTAAAAGGGGTCTTATATTTATTCGTAGTATGGATTTCTGGAAAGTTTGTTGTCTAAGCTGTAATGTTTCTCAATATGGAGAGTGACAAGCCAGGCCTGTCATATCAAAGTGAGGAAACTTACACGCAATGCATACTCCTCTAGGAAATTGTGCAAATTGTCTCTTCAGATAGGAAGAGGACTAGAACTCTAGCGCCACCTATTGAAAGTAGCAATTCTAAAACTCAATATCGACCCTTTAAAGAAAAACAAACCAGAATCTCCATTTGCGGACATGATATTTCGGGGTGTTGCTCCTCATCAGTGCAAAGCATGAGATCTGATTTGGCTAGGTGAGAGGCTCTGGACTGGGGTCTAAGAGGTAACGTTTCTCCTTGTGAAGACTTAGGATAAAAGCCAAAGCCCTTAAACCCTAGTCCAGAGCTTCTCACTTAGCCAAATCTGAACTCATACTTTGCACTGAGGAGGGGCAATACTCTGAAACACAGAGTCTGCAAATTAACACTCTGGTTTAGGTTTTATCTTAAGTCATACAGCAAGACTCGTTAAATGGTTGATATTGATTTTTAGGACCGCTGCTTCTAATAGGTGGCGCTAGAGTTCTATCCGTCGTCTTCTTCGAAGAGATAATTTGCATATGCAAAGTTTGTTGAAACTATAGTAACCATTTCAATATTATGCAGATTTCTGATAATACTTTTCCTTTAAGCACCTAAAAACTGTTAATTTTACTAGTCTATTCATGACATTTAATCAATTTTTCTGCACGCAGGAAAGAATTCAGAACTTCGCCATAATCCTGCTATGAGCCGGTGCACAGTATCGCTCTGCAATCACTGAAGTATGTGGCGTTTATTGACTTCCCTGCTGTTGTAAATTTGTCAAAAAAACTTTTTAATAGTTACTTCCGAGTTACATTGGAGGCGATTCCCTTAAAATTCTTAAGTGTAAAAAAAATATTTTTGAGCTAAAATTTGACAAAATGTTTACGACTTCCGTCTCAGTCACTGGTTTGTTATACTAATGAGCGAAGATTGCTGGTCTTTTTCTTTTGCCCTTTTTTTGTATATATTTTTATTTGTAGGATTTAGGAGCATCATAGAATTCATGAAGAGTGTGCGCCGTAAATGTCATCGTGAAGAGCATGGTGAGTCAAGACCGCAATAAACCCAGGACATAAAATGTTGTTTTCCCAGAAGAACGTTGACTAGTCAACAAATCAAGCGGAGTCGCGGTGAGCGAGGATGGACTGCTGCGCTGTGATTACCGGCTGCTTCTCATCAAAGGGAAGAGAATTATGGAGTGGGAATAGCCAATATTGGAAGGGGTTTGTTTCATCAAATATGTCTTAAAAAGAGCAATTCTGTAGGATATTTCACAAATAATCGATAAATCAGATTCCAACATTTGCTTGGCGGCCAGATCTCCATCCAGTTCGTGCTGAATGGGGGCCAAATTACTTAGCGGGATGGGGTCAGAGACAGCTAGATATGCCATAAACATGGATATGCTTTAAGGATACGCTCGGCTAAGACAACAGTCAATACGTTGTAAAAGAGCAAAAAGCTTCCACGATTACTTGCTTCCATCAACATTGATGGACGTACATGGTCTCCGTTCACAAGGGAACCCATCAAATCCATAAGTCCATTTCTAGGGATTATTGTGTGTCCTTCCTGTGGACCCTTCTGCATTAGACACATTGGCAGTCGAACAACGCAGGTCATTATTTTTCTTGAAAAACCTACATTTCCTTCTGCCTCATTAAGTAAAATTTGACTTTGTGCTCAAAGACATTGTGTAAGGGAGACTTGGTCCTCCTACTAGTCTTTATCCTCATACAGACCCCCAATAGGGCCATGTGTAGCACAGAGACACGATATTACACAAAATTCCACCCAATGTATAGGTTTGGTTAAAAATCTCTTCCAGTTCTGTGGATACATCTTCCATTGTGACTTATGAGTTTCCACAGATCGAGACAATGAACAAACCCACTACACGGTCTGATCCTGCAGTTGCCTCCATTTTGCCCTTCGTCTCTGGGCAGAGCTGGTTTTAGAAAAAGTGTGACCCTGGGCAAATATTAGGAGTCGGGCCCAAACTGCTAATATATCACACATTTCACCATCACACAGAGGTATGTAAGGAGCATTTACAGGAGCCGGTCATCTATAGTCAAGCCGTTTGGCGCATGGTTACCGGCCTTTTGTGCACAGGCTGATAAAGAATGATGGGGGTAGAAAGATCACAGATTATTTTGTCCTTGTACAAGATCCTGTTGTCGACAGCACATATCCTGTGTACACGGGGCGATGTGCTGCAGATAATGAGATTTGTTTAAGGAGATGACTAAAAGATGGATGAGCCTTTTGCATCCTCATCTTCACTGTCATTGTTAAATATAAATGACACACACTGAATGTTACACTGCACAGCTAAATACTTCCGGGACATTAGTGCGCCGGCGCATGCGCAGTAATGGTTTTCGGCTTTGCCTGCAGTTGGGCAAAGCATACTGCGCGTGCGCGAGGCAAGATTGCATTGTGCACACGCGAACTATGAAGGACACCTACTCAAATTCCTGAAAATATTGCGGACAGCTGGGAAGGATGGGGTGGAGGAAAGAAGACGAAACACCGCCCATCTGACTGGACACAGGGCATTTACATAGCCTGCCAATTTGAGGTGACAGATTCCCTTTAACCCAACATGCAGTAACAGAGGGAGCCAGCCACCAGGCAAGAAGGAAACAAAACCTAGCACTGGAGCCAGGACAGGTAACACATCAACATGCAGTAACAGAGGGCGCCAGCCACCGGGCAAGGAGGAAACAAAACCTAGCACTGGAGCCAGGACAGGTAACACATCTCCCCTGTGGGGTACTAGTCACCAGTGATGGTCTGTGCTAGGTATGGACATGTTGATGAAAACCATACTAAGGAGATGCAATCTCATCGTGATCCCTCTAGGTCAGAAAAGATGCATTGCTTGTTAGTATGTGAGGACAGCACGTCACATCTACAGGTCCAACTCTAAGTAGCCAGAATGGCACATAAACACATCGTGCAACTTGGCTGCAAGGAGTGTCGGGACTTGAAAGAAAGCACTGGACACACAGTTAACGAGTCCTGCGTATTCATGAGAGGAGCAATCATTGCTCTTCTGGGCACTTTTATACAGCACAACACACCACACAACTGTGTGTGCAGCATATTTTGTTTCGAGGACAGGTAGCGTTCAGCCTACACAACCTTTTTTGTGCAGCTTTAACTACTAGGAGTTTGGACTCATGGCTACTCTACACTGCCCTTCCACGGGGCTGTAAAGATGCAAATAAAAAGGACAATATTCTCCTTCAGAGGCTTCCTCTTACCACCAATATTCCTGCGTCATTTAGGAGCCCGTGAAGGTGAAGGAGGTGTCAAGTCAAAGGAGGAAGGACAATGGGCCCCTTCCCCCTTGGTTGCACAGGGGCCCTCAAGTGCTGTGCTACCATTATACATGATGCATCCGATTGGCTCTTCAGTCAAATTTTGACTATGTAGGAATAAGATAAGCAGAGGCGCATAAAATAAAGCCGAATATGCCGAAGCTTCGGGTGCAAGAGCTGGAAAGGAAAGTGATTAAATATAATCACCTTAGGGCAATGGATATAAGTTAAGCGGTAAAAGGGATGAAAAATAGGAGAATGTTTTGCTGCAGTGGAATAAACAAAATAAAAAAAAACTTTAAAGAAACAGTCCAGTGATTTTTTTTCTATCCCTGCCTCCCCATCTGATTAAATAAAAGGAGTACAGATTGTAATAGACATAGGCCTTGATTCATGAAAGCAATTACACAAGGATTCGGGAGTAAAAAAAAAAAAAAACTTTGAAAAGTTGCAAAATTTTTGCACAACAATTGTTGAACAAACTTTTTTTTTTTTTTTTTCAAATTTTAACTTGTTCACGCTAGTTTTGTCCAATTCCACCAAAGTGGGCATAGCTGGGGCAGAACGGTGGCATCTAATTCATGGTAAGCAGTGGTATCTTACACCAAAGACTGGAGTAGAAGAGGTGTAGATCTTCCATATTGACTGGCGTGAACATCAGTGGTTATGAATCGGTGCAATAATGTAATCACTGCCCTGGAGTTCTGCCTCCACTTTGCTTCAAACTTACAATTATATGAAAAAGTTTGGGCACCCCTATTAATCTTAAGCTTAATGTTTTATAAAAATTGTTTTTATTTGCAACAGCTATTTCAGTTTCATATATCTAATAACTGTTGGACACAGTAATGTTTCTGCCTTGAAATGAGGTTTATTGTACGAACAGAAAATGTGCAATCTGCATTCAAACAAAATTTGACAGGTGCATAAGTATGGGCACCCTTATCATTTTCTTGTTTTAAATACTCCTACCTACTTTTTACTGACTTACTAAAGCACTTTTTTTGGTTTTGTAACCTCATTGAGCTTTGAACTTCATAGCCAGGTGTATGCAATCATGAGAAAAGCTACTTAAAGTCGCCACTTGCAAGTTGTTCTCCTGTTTGAACCTCCTCTGAAGAGTGGCATCATGGGCTCCTCAAAACAACTGTCAAATGATCTGAAAACAAAGATTATTCAACATAGTTGTTCAGGGGAAGGATACAAAAAGCTGTCTCAGAGATTTAACCTGTCAATTTCCACTGTGAGGAACATAGTAAGGAAATGGAAGAACACAGGTACAGTTCTTGTTAAGGCCAGAAGTGGCAGGCCAAGAAAAACATCAGAAAAGCAGAGAAGAAGAATGGTGAGATCAGTCAAGGACAATCCTCAGACCACCTCCAGAGAGCTGCAGCATCAACTTGCTGCAGATGGTGTCACTGTGCGTCGGTCAACTATACAACGCACTTTGCACAAGGAGAAGCTGTATGGGAGAGTGATGTGAAAGAAGCAGTTTCTTCAAGCACGCCACAAACAGAGTCGGCTGAGGTATGCAAAAGCACATTTGGAGAAGCCAATTTCTTTTTGGAAGAAGGACCTGTGGACTGATGAAACCAAGACTGAGTTGTTTGGTCATACAAAAAGGCGTTATGCATGGCGACAAAAAAACACAGCCTTCCAAGAAAAACACTTGCTACCCACAGTAAAATTTGGTGGAGGTTCCATCATGCTTTATGGCTGTGTGGCCAATGCCAGCACCGGGAATCTTGTTAAAGTTGAGGGATGCATGGATTCCTCTCAGTATCAGCAGATTCTTGACAATAATGTTCATGAATCAGTGACAAAGTTGAAATTACGCAGGGGATGGATCTTTCAGCAAGACAATGATCCAAAACACTGCTCCAAATCTACTCAGGCATTCATGCAGAGGAACAATTACACTGTTCTGGAATGGCCATCCCAATCCCCAGACCTGAATATCATTGAACATCTGTGGCATCATTTGAAGAGGGCTGTCCATGCTCGGCGACCATCAAACTTAACTGAACTGGAATTGTTTTGTAAAGATGAATGGTCAAAAATACCTTCATCCAGGATCCAGGAACTCATTAAAAGCTACAGGAAGCGACTAGAGGCTGTTATTTTTGCAAAAGGAGGATCTACTAAATATTAATGTCACTTTTCTGGTGAGGTGCCATACTTATGCACCTGTCAAATTTTGTTTGAATGCAGATTGCACATTTTCTGTTAGTACAATATACCTAATTTCAAGGCAGAAACATTACTGTGTCCAACAGTTATTAGATATAGAAAACTAAAATAGCAGTTGCAAAAAAAAACAATTTTTATAAAACATTAAGCTTAAGATTAATAGGGGTGCCCAAACTTTTTCATGTAACTGTATTTCCCAGATTTCACCGTATATTTTATCCTTCCCATGATGCATCAACACAACATTGCATTTGAGATGGGGGGGGGGGGGGGACATTGTGCTTAGCCTTCCCTCTCTGTTCTTCTAAAACTAATGTATCCTAAGTATACAGTCAGGAGGCTGAACTGCAATCTGCTACATTATAACTGTGTGGCAAGAGCTGTGTAGTCATCATCAGTAATTGTGATAATTGTTTGTGTCCTTCCCTTATGGAAAATGTTAGATACAATCAATGCAGTTTCATCATACAGTATATAAAGTACCAATAACTGAGATGGTGATCACATTCAGAGAATATTACGCCATGTAATTCCCAGGGTTCTCCGTGTGATCACATGACCCATCTGCAGAGAATTAAACCATTAATTGTGATATAGGGACAACTAAGTAAGGGAAAACTAGTTGAATTTTTTTTATTAGGAGACACGGGACCTATTAATTCTTGGGAGACGGAGTGATTGGAGGGCTGTCCCATGGTCTCCACCACTGCAACCCATGCCAATCACCAGAATGGGGAACTTGTGTCCCCCCTTTCTCCCCTCCATGTGCTCTGTTATCTATCATTAAGAGCCATAGGCTTAGAAAGCAGAGCACATGCTTGACAAGCCTCTCCATTCATCCAACTACTCATGGCTTTGGTTCTGAACCCTAGAGAGAATCGGGGCAGAAGCACCCTACTCTGCCACATTGTGGAGAATTAACCCCTTCATGACTAGGAAATTATTTTCCAGGTCAGTATGATTATGGCGATTAAAAAAAACCCCTATACTTTTTTGGTTATTGGTGGAAAAAAAAAATTAAAAATTTGTAAGAAAGAAAAAATTAGTTGGTCTCACCAATTGACCCTTAACTATTGTATTTTTTCCATCGATGGGAGGGGTGATTGGGCTTTTTTTTGCTGGGTGAGCTGATGTTTTGATAATACCATATTAGGTAGCTGCGGCAAAAAAAAATAAAATTCATAGAATGCTAGAGTTGGAAGACACCTCCAGAGTCATCATGTCCAACCCCCTGCTCAATGCAGGATTCACTAAACCATCTCAGACAGATGTCTGTCCATCCTCTGGGAAGACTTCCATTGAAGGAGAACTCACCACCTCTCGTGGCAGCCTGTTCCACTCATTGATCACGCTCACTATCAAAAAGATTTTCTAATATCTACTCTGTACCTTCTCCCTTTCAGTTTCATTACATTGCTTCTCGTGTTTCCATGTGCAAATCAGAATAACAATGATCCCTCTACACTGGGACAGCCCCTGAGAAATATGTAAACAGTTTTTAAGTCTCCTCTTAGGGTACTGTCACACTCTGCAACTTTCCAACGATCACGACCAGCGATACGACCTGGCCGTGATCGTTGGAAAGTCGTTGTGTGGTCGCTGGGGAGCTGTCACACAGACCGCTCTCCAGCGACCAACGATGCCGAGGTCCCGGGTAACCAGGGTAAACATCGGGTTACTAAGCACAGGGCCGCACTTAGTAACCCGATGTTTACCCTGGTTACCAGCGTAAAAGTAAAAAAAACCAAACAGTACATACTCACATTCCGGTGTCCTTCAGGTCCCTAGCCGTCTGCTTCCCGCTCTGACTGAGTGCCGCCGTAAAGTGAAAGCAGAGCACAGCGGTGACGTCACTGCTGTGCTGTGCCACTGCCTTACGGCCGGCAGTCAGTCAGTGCGGGAAGCAGACGGCAAGGGACCTGAAGGACACCGGAATGTGAGTATGTACGGTTTGCTTTTTTTTACTTTTACGCTGGTAACCACGGTAAACATCGGGTTACTAAGCGCGGCCCTGCGCTTAGTAACCCGATGTTTACCCTGGTTACAAGCGAACGCATCGCTGGATCGCTGTCACACACAATGATCCAACGATGACAGCGGGAGATCCAGCGACGAAATAAAGTTCCAAACGATCTGCTATGACGTACGATTCTCAGCAGGGTCCCTGATCGCTGCTGCGTGTCAGACACAGCGATATCATATGGATATCGCTGGAACGTCACGGATCGTACCGTCGTAGCGATCAAAGTGCCACTGTGTGACAGTACCCTTAGCCTTCTTTATTGCAAGATAAACATTCCCAGATCCTTTAACAATTCTTTGTAGGACATACTTTGCAGTCCACTCACCATCATGGTCGCTCTTCTCTGAAACTGCTCCAGTTTTTCAATCTTTTTTAAAATGTGGTGCCCAGAAGTGAACACAGTATTGCAGACGAGGTCTGACCAAGGAGGAGTAGAGGGGGATAATAACTTCACGTGATCTAGACTCTATGCTTCTCTTAATACATCCTAGAACTACGTTTGCCTTTTTTGCTGTGCGTCACACTGTTGACTCATGTGCAGTCTGTGATCCATTAGTATACCCAAGTCTTTTTCACACGAGCTGTTGCTTAGTTCTATTCCTCCCATTCTATAGATGTAATTTTCATTTTTCCTGCCCAGGTGTAGAATCTTGCATTTCTTCCTGGACAGAACCTTGTGGTAACCCACTTGAAACACTTTTCCAATTGGATGTGGAAACCATTTATCACCACTCCGAGTACGATCACTGAGAGTTATGAATCCGCCTAACCATTGCCTTGTCAATCCCATACTTGGTCATTTTTTTTCAATAAGGATATGAGATACCTTATCAAATGCTTGGTTTAAGTTGAGATATACTATATATACTGCATTTCTCTGATCCACCCAGTCAGTGATTCCATCATAGAGGGAAATTAGTCTGGAATGACTTGTTTGCTACAAACCCGTGCTGGCTCTGGTTAATTACTGTATTCTTATCGAAGTACTTACATGCTGTTTAATAATTTGTTGAAATATCTTTCCTGGTATAGAAGTAAGGCTCACTGACCTGTAATTTCCTGGCTCCGTCTTTCCTTTTTTGAAGATAGATTTTTTTTGCCCTTCTTCAATCATCTGGGACTAGGATGTAATTCATCTGGATGTAATTAATCATTTTGGTATTTTTATCTTTACAGCATATACCGTAGTGGTTACCTTTATATTTTGATAACTGAAATATAATTTTTTGTTTCCTTGAAATCAGAATGAGAAAAGGGAGGTTATTGCAATTATTGTTTTTAATTTTTGCATTTTTTAAAACTTTTTTTTATGACTATATATATATCACTGAATGAAATATTCCAGTTGTAATTCTTTATTCATTACATAGTGGAATGTGTTGAGAGCAATAAAACCCAAAAATGATCAACGTAAATCACAACTAATATCCCACAGAGGTCTGGAGTTGGAATGATGCTCAAAACCAAAGTGTATTTGTTAGTATTCGGAGATTTAGTTTTCATCGCGGCAGCTGAATGATTTACAGCTTGTAGCCAGCCTAAGTACATGTGGGGGTTGCCTGGTTGCTAGGGAATCCCCACATGTAATCAAGCTCACTAGTAGCTGTAAATTGTTCAGCTGCCACGATGAAAACTAAATCTCCAAGCAGTCATAAATACTCGGAGACCACCAGAGCGTGCTCGGGAAAACCCGAGCAACGAGTGTACTCGCTCATCACTAATGCTCAGTAGTGTTTGGCCTCCACGTGCCTGAATGACCTCCCTACAATGCCCGGGCATGCTCCTGATGAGGTGGCGGATGGTCTCCTGAGGGATCTCCTCCCAGACCTGGACTAAAGCATCCGTCAATTCCTGACAGTCTGTGGTGCAACGTGACATTGGTGGATGGTGCGAGACATGATGTCCCAGATGTGTTCAATCAAATTCAGGTCTGGGGAACGGGCTGGCCAGTCCATAGCTTCAATGCCTTCATCTTGCAGGAACTGCTGACACACTCCAGCCACATGAGGTCTGGCATTGTCCTGCATTAGGAGGAATCCAAGGCCAACCGCACCAGCATATGGTCTCACAAGGGGTCTGAGAATCTCATCTTGGCCCCCTCCACGTCTCCTGGTGTACTGGCCTGTCTCCTGGTAGCGCCTCCAGCCTCTGGACACTACGCTAACAGACACAGCAAACCTTCTTGCCACAGCTCGCATTGATGTGCCATCCTGGATGAGCTGCACTACCTGAGCCACTTATGTGTGTTGTACAGTCCGTCTCATGCTACCACGAGTGTGAACGTACAACCAACATTCAAAAGTGACCAATACATCAGCCAGAAAGCATTGGTACTGAGATGTGGTCTGTGGTCCCCACCTGCAGAACCACTCCTTTATTGAGGGTGTCTTGATAATTGCCAATAATTTCTATCTGTTGTCTATTCCATTTGCACAACAGCATGTGAAATTGATTGTCAAACAGTGTTGCTTCCTAAGTGGACAGTTTGATTTCACAGAAGTTTGATTTACTGGAGTTATATTCTGTTGTTTAAGTGTTAACTTTATTTTTTTGAGATATATATATATATATATATATATATATATATATATATATATATATATATATATATATATATATATATATATAGCGCCACTTCTGCTATTCTGTAAACCCACACCTGCACCTGGGGGGCTTGGCAAGGTGAAAATAAAATGTAATTAACCACATTAAATCTGTACCTAGTTGTCAGTGAAGAATATATCGACAAGTCGTGTTGCAGCTGCACATTCTGACTTTTATTTCCAGCTTTGTTGCGCTATTTAATTGCCGAATGAAAAATTCATTGTGAGAGCGTTTCCGACAATAGGAACGTGCTGCCCTCTATAGCATTTCCAAATCACAACAGATGTTCCACAAAATGAGAACCAATTACACGGCCAAACAAATGTCCTGCCGAGTCCAAAAAACAGTTGCATAATGCCTGGGTGATTTGGATGTAATTAGATTGCTGGACAGTCGCCAAACGCAGCATTATAGGAGTTTATGTGGCCGCATGCAGCACGGGGATGTTAATTATCGCTGTGGAAAGATCATTGGATTTCACGGCTTTGTCGGAGAACCGACAGAACCAGGACAGAGGACCGGCTCCAAGGTTTGTTTGTGGCTGGAAACAATGGCGACTTCTTATCAAACAGGAGTTAATGTAGTGTAACAATAATAGAAAACTTAACGGGTACAAAGAAATCAATTCAGTGACAATTTTATACCCGGGAGGCGAAACCTGGGGCTATTAACATTTATGATTGTGTTTTCCCTCCATCACTGAACAAAACAAAATTATATATATATGAACCTCATTATACAGGAGGAGGGGGTGAGCTGTGACATCACCTATTGTGAATGGTAGATCCTGTGTTATCTACTGTATATAGAGGTGTTATCAGTCATTGTACAGGAGGAGGAGGTGAGCTGTGATCTCACCTATTGTGAATGGTGGATCCTGTGTTATCTGCTGTATATAGAGGTGTTATCAGTCATTGTACAGGAGGAGGTGAGCTGTGACATCACCTATTGTGAATGGTGGATCCTGTGTTATCTGCTGTATATAGAGGTGTTATCAGTCATTGTACAGGAGGGGAAGGAGAGCTGTGACATCACCTATTGTGAATGGTGGATCCTGTGTTATCTACTGTTTATAGAGGTGTTATCAGTCATTGTACAGGAGGAGGAGGTGAGCTGTGACATCACCTATTGTGAATGGTGGATCCTGTGTTATCTACTGTATATAGAGGTGTTATCAGTCATTGTACCGGAGGAGGAGGTGAGCTGTGATATCACCTATTGTGAATGGTGGATCCTGTGTTATCTACTGTATATAGAGGTGTTATCAGTCATTGTACAGGAGGGGAAGGTGAGCTGTGACATCACCTATTGTGAATGGTGGATCCTGTGTTATCTGCTGTATATAGAGGTGTTATCAGTCATTGTACAGGAGGAGGAGGTGAGCTGTGACATCACCTATTGTGAATGGTGGATCCTGTGTTATCTACTCTATATAGAGGTGTTATCAGTCATTGTACAGGAGGAGGAGGAGGTGAGCTGTGATCTCACCTATTGGGAATGGTGGATCCTGTTTTATCTACTGTATATAGAGGAGTTATCAGTCATTTTACAGGAGGCGGAGGAGGTGAGCTGTGACACCACCTGTTGTGAATGCAAATATTTACTAAAAAAGAAAAGTCTTGGGAAGTGATAGATCATAAGGATTATGAAAAAAAAGAAAAACAATCTAAAAAAGTGCAATTGATGTGGTAAATAACTAAAATAACGAGTTCCAAGCTTTCATACAATCTTTATTGCATTTATCTGTGCATCTAAAGTACAGTGAAAGATACCTGCAAATATGGCGCTATCTTATTACAATACTGAAACTTTATTGTCCTCACAGAAGTCATAAAACTTTATGGTATTAAAGGAGTTGTCCCCTTTAGAAAAACTTTCATATTTAAAAAAAAACAAAAAAAACAAAACTGTACTTTATTCATCCTCCCTGGGTACAGAGCTGTGTCTCCATCTGTAATGTTTGGCTGCAGTGGTGAAGTCATGTCGAGAGATCTGTAGCCAAACAACAGAGACCGGGGCAGCGATGGAGACACAGCTCTGCACTCGAGGAAAGCAAGTGAAGCATCAGGTTCTTTTGTTTGCTTTTTTTAAAACTCTCTGACCCTATGGGTAAAAAGTTTACAAATGGGATTAAAACATAGTTAAAGGGGGAGATAGAAGTTGTTAAGAGAGATCATGGTAACAGCTGACTGCAGGTATTCAATGGAATCCTTCATCTATCACTGTTAGTGGGTGGATGATCGAGTGATCGGATGGATGATCGAAGGATCATATGGATGATCGAGAGATCGGATGGATGATCGAGAGATCGGATGGATGATCGAGAGATCGGATGGATGATCGAGTGATTGAGAGATCGGATGGATGATCGAGAGATCGGATGGTTGATCGAGTGATCAGATGGATGATCGAGTGATCAGATGGATGATCGAGGGATCATATGGATGATCGAGAGATCGGATAGATGATCGAGTGATCGGATGGATTATCCAGTGAGCGGATGATTGAGTGATCGGATGGATAATCGAGAGATCGGATAATCGAGAGATCGGATGGATAATCGAGAGATCGGATGGTTGATCGAGAGATCGGATAAATGATCGAGAGATCGTATGGATGATCGAGTGATTAGATGATTGAGTGATTGGATGATTGAGAGATCGGATGGATGATCGAGAGATCGTATGGATGATCGAGAGATCGTATGGATGATCGAGAGATCGTATGGATGATCGAGAGATTGTATGGATGATCGAGAGATCGTATGGATGATCGAGAGATCGTATGGATGATCGAGAGATCGTATGGATGATCGAGAGATCGTATGGATGATCGAGAGATCGGATGGATGATCGAGAGATCGGATGGATGGCCGAGAGATTGGATGGATGAAAGACGCCAGTGAATAGATGGAGTCGTCAGTTAGGCTTTTGTTATGTTGAGCAAGTTAATGACCTTATTAATCTAGCTGTTCCAATCGTTACACACGTCACACCATCAGCGAATCGTGTACCTTTATCCCTGAACATGATGCAGGTGTATGGCGGCTCTATAATATTCAGTGCATGTCTAATAAACTTCCTTAATAAGACGGTTTAGCCTTAAGTCATTTTGTTGCCGCGGATTGTAAATAAATCAGTGACGAATAAAAGCAGGAGAAAAAGGAGATTTTCAGGCCAATACCCTGTTCACACTGCCGCTACTCTCTGTTCTGTTGGCTTTCAAATGGGTTTTTAGCTGAAAAAAATATGGCCCTCTGGTGCACTACTAGTGCCAGAGAAATAGAATCCTGATGTATAGGTTGATGGGATCTTTAAAAAAAAAAAAAAAAAAAAACGAATTAAAAAAAAAAATGGATACGGCAAACCGGTCATGACCGAAGAGTGACGGTGAGAGGAGAATATATATATATATATATATATATATATATATATATATATATATATATTTATTGGTGTTGACACTTCATTTGTTTTCAAAGGGGTCATGACCAGAGATGGGTAAATGTGTAAAAAAAAATATATACAATATATTTTTTTTTTTTACGCATTTGCCCATCTCTAGTCATGACCCCTTTGAAAACAAATGAAGTGTCAACACCAATATGAACAGGGTCTGAAAAATAACAATGGGCAGCAAAAAAAAAAAATTAATATTATTTGTTGAGATATACGCTAATCTTGGCATTGGAACAGTGTAACCAGTGATTGGCCCAAATGTTACGATCATGTGATATATTACCAGTGTTTCATTGGTTCAATCAGCAAGGTCACAATGAGGGGATGATGTACATTTATAGAGGACGTGTCCATTCTTCTAATTCATATGTTTTAGGAAACTACTTGATTCCCTTGTTTATGAAAAAAATTTAAATAAATAAATAATGGAATTTGGACGTTGCCATTAAACTTTGTCATCGATGCGCGTCCTCCTGACGCTGGGCGATCCGTGCTGACAGTGTGTATACGGCATCCAGTTCCAGGAGGAGTATCAGAGGAACGCCAATTATTCCCAGATTATTATTATTTTTTTTTAAGGGAAGCCAAGTACTTAAGGATTTATTAAAACATAAACGTCAAAGTCCTCCTCTTTAACCACTTAGTTCAGACTGAATTTTGTACTATATATATATATATATATATATATATATATATATATATATATATATATATTTTCACTGTAAATTTAAAAAATACAATAAAATTAACAAAAATATCCACACAAAAATTCTGTAAAAGAATAAATCACAACAAACCTCCCCAGAAGTATACTTATGCCTCCGGCGTATACACAGTAAAGAAAGATTGCATAATATCGGATGCCGAACAAGCATCCACCTTGGAGAACTGTACAAGTAAAATGCCAAAGAAAAAAAACACAAAAAACATCAATATACATTTAATGCTTAGGTATAATGCACCCTGAAATCATCTGGAAATGAGGTAGTGTATGTATATGCATTTGTCCATGATATTTAGCATTATTTTTCGACCACAGGAAGATATACAATTTTTTTTACAAGATTATAAGTAGTTAATGAGATTTTTTTTTTTTGGTTGTCCAAAATTAGAAAAAAAATGTTTGTTTTTTTTTTTTTTTAAATAGCGCCACCCTTTGTCAAAGGTGGCTTCTTGTATTGCAGTTTAGCCCCACTGAAAATGAGGCTGAGGGTGCAATACCAAATACAGACAGGTGTGGCACTGTTTTTTTTTTTTGTTTTTTTTTAAAAGGAGGCAACAATATTTTCCCCTAGACAAACCCTTGCAATACTCTGGCAAAAGATAAACCAGTGCAAGATTCCAGTGGATTATATTGCGTAGCTTTAAAAAAAAAAAAAAAAAAAAAAATCACAATGTTATTAACATAGTTAAGCTTATAAAAAAAAAAGTGCATAAAAAAAATTAACTCAATGAAAATGAATATGACTGTCTTAAATAATTTTTTAATTAAATTTTGGCAATTTTTTTCCCCTTTATCATAATTTGTATTAAAAAAAATAAAATAAAAAAAATAAAAATCGAATCTTGCAATTTTCACTCTGGCCACTGGGGCTATTTTAGATTCCAACTTGCTGTTCTTTACAAAAGACTTTTTCAGCAGTCTCATTATTATCAGAGGCAGCATTATAACTACAGAGAACAAAAAGAAAAAAAATGCCTTAAACAAATATCCCTCCATACTGGCAGCTCGCTGATGTTTAAGAGAAAAGTTTTCAATGTTAGCGATACATTTCCAATTTTGAGGTAGCTATGGTAATTTTTTTTTTTTTTTTTTTAATTCAATATGAAGTAAAATGGTTTTTTATTTCACTTTTTTTTTTTTTAAATTAGATTTTTTTTGTTTCTTTTTTCTTTCCAAAGCAAAAAAAAAAAATACACGGCATAGGTATATTAATATATATATATATATATATATATATATATATATATATATATATATACACACACACACACACACACACACACACATACATATACACACACGCACAGAATTTTTTTTCTACATAAAATATAATTAATTTCTGTAAAATGAGAGTGAGAGTTCTAAAAAATAAAAATCACGGAATCATGCCAACAATTAATAGGCAAAAGTCATTATTTTAAGTGCTGGAAATTAGCACAAAAAAGCAGGGTTTTAAATAATTAGAAAAGATTTATATTCGTGCAACAAGCCTATTTACATGACAATGCTTATTATTTTAATTTTCCTGGCAATTTTTATACAGGCATTAAAAACTTATTGTGCTTTGCAGCATATCGAGAATTTAAAGGAACCTTAAGGTAAAGTAACTGACGGTGGTGTAGATTTAGTGACATAAACCCAAACTTACAGGTTCTTTTTTTTTTTTTAAAGGAATTCTCTGGAATTACAAAAATCAGATGAGTGGAAGGCCGATTCTCTACCGATCAGCCGACTTACGGGATCACAGCGCCATACATTTAGCAGTGGACGCGCCTGGTATTGCAGCTCAATCTTGTTCATTTGAAGTCCCAGAGAGAAAATTAAACAGCTAAAGAGAAATGTATTCATTACTTTATAAAGACCCCCGAAAACCCTAAAGCATGTGACTGCCCTAGAAGGGGAGGTGGTCCTCTGATTGTGACCCTCCCTATAGGCCATAGCAGAGGCATGAGGTGCTCCTGCTGTTGAGTGAATGTACTTCTTTTTTTTTTTTTTTTTTTGCTGTAGTGCAGAGAATAAACCTAACGCTGCAGATCTAAGTTTGAAGCATAAAATGCAAAAAATTTAAAAAAATAAATATATATATATATATATATATATATATATTTTTTTTTATCTTTTATGCATTTTATGCTTCGAACACGAACATACATCTTAGAACATATATCTAATACATTATTTTATTACGTAATCACAAGCCGGACTTTCAATGTAAAGACAAAGTGAAATGGGATAATTTCAATATTGCATTTGGGCCATTTTTGTCCAGTTTTTGGTGTCTTTAGCCAGCTTTTTTCATTTGCACCAAATTATTATTTTAATTTGTACCTATATATACTCATTAACGTGGTGCAAAATTTTGAAGACTTTGTAGTTAAAAAAAAAACAAAAAACCACACAGCAAAAATGCAATCAAATGGAGAAAATGGACAAATGATGAACCCGGATGGAATAAATTTACTTTTACTCCAATTTTGCTGAGAAGTAAGGAGAAGAATAATGGGATCTGAAAAGAAAGATATCTAACTTCTAGCAGGGCTAAAATAAATAAATTAAAAAAAAAAAAAAAAAAGGAAACAAGTTAGTGTCTCTAAGTAATCAGTAATTTAGAAGTCGGAATTCTATAATACTATTATATAATACTATTATAATATTATAAGCATATAAACATTTGTATAATGAAAGTTATAATAACTTTTTGGGTGATAATTATTTCAAACCAAAGGGGGTCAAAAACAACAACAAACAAACAAAAACACAAAACAATTTTTGCCTATATTTAAACTAAAAGGGACTTATCAGGAGGTGACGGGTCCCTTTTTGTTTACCTACGGTCGCCACTAGAGGGAGCAAAGGAGCTTAGCGCATACACAATCCAGGCTGAAGTGCATGGTCGGCCCCTAGTCTGGCGCAGCTGGTGGGTGTGAGAAGGCTATAGCTTTTTCTTTCCTCTTTTTTGTATGACATCAATAAGTCGTTCCTACATAGAGAAGTAATAGGCAAAATTGGGCAAAAACAATTCGACAGTCTGACTGCCAGAGCAAAGTAGAAGGTTCGCAGGGTTCTCGTCCGGTGGCTGTGGCACTACTGACGAGGCCACGGGACCAGGGTCTTGCAAAACAGTTTGCTCAACTCTAGTGATAGGATTTAAAAAATAAAAAATAATAATTATAATATTAGATTACCGCTATATATTCCCCAAGCAAGTTTTTTTTTTTTTTTAACTTCGTCTATGCATTTATTTTTTGTTACGGCTATAAATCAGTAACAGAAAATAAATGTATAGACGAAGTAAAAAAAAAAAACCCAAAAAACCTTACTTGGGGGATATATAGTAGCAATATAATAATATAAATATATATATATATATATATATATATATATATATATATATATATATATATATTTAGTTATTTTATTTTTTTGGAATGCTATTGATCCGGATAGAGGTAAACTGGTGGACAAAACGGGATCTCCAGCATAATATTATATAAAATGAGGATGTATTCAGAAGACCCTCCCTCTGAATAATTACTGAAAAATCTAATAAATTCAATTGTTGCAATATCGGATTTCTTTATGGATGATGTATAGAAAAAAAAACAAAAAAACAGAAAAATAAAATCTATTGCTTTGTATTAACCTATAAACTCCCCCGTGTAGGAGTGTGTCCTAGTTGTGTTCATCAGTAGTGCATTGAGCAGTCACGTGATGTCGGTCAGTGCTGGACTGCCTGGGTCCAGCTGCTTCGGAGGTTAGGACGTGGCCGGTGTTCTGCACGCCGCCGTCGCCGGTACTGCGGTGCGAAGCCTCCACGTTGTTTAGTAGCCCTCCTGCGAATTCCTGTAATATGGCTTCACACTGGAGGAGCATTTTCCCCCTTTCCGGAGCCAGGAAGGACAAGGGACACTCCGAGCTGGAATATTTGGCTAGGACTTGTATCTGCTCGTGGCTCAGCGATGCTTCCTGGCACACCTGGTGGCACAGACCGGACAGGTTCTGCTTGGTTTCTCCCAATGTGGATAAAATTTGGTCCCGTTCCTTTAATAAATGGTGCTTTTCATTTTGCTAGAAAAAAATAAATAAAAAATATCTATGAATAATAAACACAATTTTTTATTTTATTTATTTTCTTATTTTAGAAAGCAGAATGTAAATTCTTTGATGTGCCCCTCCCCCCCAAGTGTAAATCACTGCAAAATGGGTATTTTTTGCAATTTTTTTTTTTTATTACAACACACCATATATTATGATTAAAATTGAATAAAAAAAAATTAAAAAAAAACAAGGATGAAAAACTAAGCAAGAGTCAGAGGTTTGGCTTACCGGCTCCACAGCCCTGCTGGTAAGTAAAAAGTTGCATAAAATACACATTTTTGATGCATTTTTTTTCCCTTTCATTTGAATGCGCAAATAACGATGAAGGAATGGACACTGCAGATTTGAAAAAAAAAAAAAAATTCTGATGGTTGAAATCTGCCGTGAAAAAAACATAGCGTGTGAACAAGCCTTAATCGAAGAGAGAAATTATTATTATTTTTTTTTTGGTGTGTGTGAATGCGCCAGGAATTTCGCCGTGCGAGTGGGAATTCTAGCAGCGTGCCAGTCATGCCGTATCATCATCCGCGCGCGTTATCTGGCGTCAGCACATGGACACACGCTAGATAACATACAGGGGACCTGGTGCGTTACAGGCCTCTCCAAGTGTTAACCCCTGGTGTTCTGCTTCATACTAGTAAAAGGGTTCTCCTCTAAAACAGAAGATACAGATCTGCATTGGAACAATAGAGTGGAAAAAGTTGGGAGTTTAGAAAAATCTATTTCTTGTCCAGGCGAAAAGATCCACTATATGGAGAAAAGTATCGGGACAATCCTCAATCACCGAATTCCAGTTTTTCATTCAGTCCCATTGCCCCAGCGCAATAACCTCTGCCCCCCGGGGTATAATCTCCGGCCCCCGCCATGCTGCCTGCGGTGCTGAGCTCACTGATACCAGCGCGGACCTGTAATTGGAGCCACCGGGGTAACCAGTCCGTCCATGACATTTCTTCTCCCCTAAATCTTTCCCCCATCACCTGTGAGTGATATTTTTGGGAAGTGGAAGGAACCGCAGCAGCTCAGGAACGAAGAGGAGACCCCGTAACGTTATAGAGCCGGGGGCCGAGTGCTGAGGAGCAAAGGGCAGAAAAGTCGCCACCACTCTGCTGACCCCATAACTGCAGCACAAACACTGCACCCCCGCTGAGAGCTTCACGGCCGAGAAGCTGCATGGAGCCGTACATTACCAAGCACAATGCCAAGCGTCGGATGGAGTGGTGTAAAGCCGCTACCACTGGACTCTGGAGGAAATGTGTTCACGCTTCTGTCTGATATCTGATGGAAGAGATTTGGTGAATGTCAGGAGGACATTACCCCCGGATTGCATTGTGCTCACTGTACAGATGGTGAAGGACCATAATGCTGTGGACTTGTTTAAGGAAAATCTGAATGGTTCAGCGCAAGACATTGTGGACAATTGTAGCTTCCAGCTTTGTGAGAACAGTTTGGGGAAGACCCCTCTCTGTTCCCCGTGCGTAAGGTCCATACAGACAGGAGTTTATCATGGAAGAATGGACCTCAGCCTCATGAAACGCCATAGGATAAACTAAACCATTGTGAGCCTGACGTCTCCCCAACATCAGTACCCGACCTCACAAATGATCTTCTACATGACGGGGGGGGGGGGGGAATTTTTTAACTGCAATCACTGACATCTGAAGCCCAGGATACGCCATAAGTGTCTGAGAACCGTGGCCCACCTCTGGGACCTCCACCCATCTTCTGGCATCGCCGGGGTTGGCACAGTGGTTGTGTATGGGCCGATCTCATTCACTTGTTTGAAATGTTTCGAAAACCGCCGAGTCCGTTTGCTCTCAAAGGGCAAGAACGCCGGCCAATGTCCACACAAGTCATATTCCGCTTCGCACCTGGACGGCAGAACTCACCAGCTTCCGTATCTCCGTCTCCAGGTTTTGGATGCAGTCCAGCTTTCTTTTCCGGCAGCGCTGAGCAGCAATCCTGTTCTTACTCCGCCGGCGTATGTCGTGGACACAGTCCAGCTGCTCGGGACTGAGCTTGTGCATTTTTACCAAAGACTGGAAGTCGTATCGTGAAAGTGAAATTATTTTCTGAGAGTTGAATGGCAGATTTTTCTAGAACAAGGAAAAAATATCAATAAATTTAGAAGAAAAGCACAAATCTGCAGGCTGGGCAGTGACGATAAAAGGATTACTGTGATTGCCAATACTATTTCATGCAAATCCCAGCCCACGGCATCTGATCCGACGGCACGGGTCATTACTGAGGCTGCGCGTTGTCCTTGCGGGTACGTCCTGCAGACGCTACGGAGAAGTATAATTTATAAGAAGAAATACAGCTCCGTCTACTTTACTTCTTACATTCAGATCCGACAGGATGGGGAAAATAGGCAGAAAACTGGACGAGCAGCCTGAGCCGCCTGCCGCAGCCCAAGCCCCACCGCCCCGCCCCCCCCCCGCAGCCCGAGCCCCACCGCCCGCAGCATGATCGCACCTCCCGCAGCCCGAACCCCACCACCCCACCATCCGCAGCCCGAGCCCCACCGCCCGCAGCATGACCGCACCTCCCGCAGCCCGAACCCCACCACCCCACCATCCGCAGCCCAAGCCCCACCTCCCGCAGCACGAGCCCCACCGCCGCAGCCCGAGCCCCACCGCCCGCAGCCCGAGCCTCACCGCCGCAGCCCCACCATCCGCAGCCCGAGCCATACCGCCCGCAGCCCGAGCCCCATTGCACGAGCCCCACCACCCGCAGTACAAGCCCCACTGCCCGCAGCCCGAGCCCCACCGCCCGCAGCCCGAGCCCCACTGCCCGCAGCCCGAGCCCCACCGCCCGCAGCCCGAGCCCCACCGCCCGCAGCCCGAGCCCCGCCGCCCGCAGCCCAAGCCCCACCGCCCGCAGCCCAACCCCCACCGCCCGCAGCCCAAGCCCCACCACCCGCAGCCCAAGCCCCACCGCCCGCAGCCCAAGCCCCACCGCCCGCAGCCCGAGCCCCATTGCACGAGCCCCACCACCCGCAGTACAAGCCCCACCGCCCGCAGCACGAGCCGCACCCCGAGCCCCACCTCCCGCACCCCGAGCCCCACCTCCCGCACCCCGAGCCCCACCGCCCGCAGCCCGAGCCACTTACAGAATGCAGAGGAAAACGACCTGCGTTGTGCATACAAAATATCAATTAATGAATTTTTAGAGCAGATTTCAATCTAGATTTGCATTAAAAAAAATTATTTTTTTTTACAATTTTCAATTTTTTAGTACAAGAAAATTGTGAAAAAATTTGAAGGACACGACTAGAGATGAGCGAATAAATTTGCAGGACTCCAGACGAGAGGCCACATCAGTAGTTCATTGCTGCTGAACTGGAGCCCTGCTATACCCTTTCTAGCTGCTTGTATCCGCAGGCTCCTCTTGTGGTTAGCCGGCCTTGTGTGCTGCCATCGTCAGGTCGACTAATCAGTACAGGAACTGCTGGGATGTGGGTAGGAAGAAGGTGGTTCGCAGGGCTCTGACGTGGCCGCTGGATCAGGGTACCGCAAATCGATTCTCTCATCTACAGTCATAACCCCTTGAAGTCACCAATCCCATATACAGGTGCTTCTCACAAAGTTAAAATATCATCAAAAAGTTAATTTATTTCAGTTCTTCAATGTAAAAAGAGAAACTCATATTATATAGAGTCATTACACACAGAGTGATCTATTTCAAGTATTTATTTCTGTTAATGTTGATGATTATGGCTTACAGCCAATGAAAACTTTAAAAGTCATTATCTCAGTAAATTAGAATACTTTATAAAACCAGCCTGAAAAGTTATTTTAACCCCTTCATGACCCAGCCTATTTTGACCTTACTGACCTGGCCATTTTTTGCAATTCTGACCAGTGTCCCTTTATGAGGTAATAACTCAGGAACGCTTCAATGGATCCTAGCGGTTCTGAGATTGTTTTTTCGTGACATATTGGGCTTCATGTTAGTGGTAAATTTAGGTCGATAATTTTTGCGTTTATTTGTGAAAAAAATGGAAATTTGGCGAAAATTTTGCAATTTTCAAATTTTTAATTTTTATTCTGTTAAACCAGAGTTATGTGACACAAAATAATTAATAAATAACATTTCCCACATGTCTACTTTACATCAACACAATTTTGGAAACAACAATTTTTTTTTGCTAGGAAGTTATAAGGGTTAAAATTTGACCAGTGATTTCTCATTTTTACAACAAAATTTACAAAACCATTTTTTTTTTAGGGACCACCTCACATTTGAAGTCAGTTTGAGGGGTCTATATGGCTGAAAATACCCAAAAGTGACACCATTCTAAAAACTGCACCCCTCAAGGTGCTCAAAACCACATTCAAGAAGTTTATTAACCCTTCAGGTGCTTCACAGCAGCAGAAGCAACATGGAAGGAAAAAATGAACATTTAACTTTTTAGTCACAAAAATGATCTTTTAGCAACCATTTTTTTTCCCCAAGGGTAAAAGGAGAAACTGGACCCCGAAAGTTATTGTACAATTTGTCCTGAGTACGCTGATACCTCATATGTGGAGGTAAACCACTGTTTGGGCGCAGTACAGGGCTCGGAAGGGAAGGAGCGCCATTTGGCTTTTTGAATGAAAAATTGGCTCCAATCTTTAGCGGACACCATGTCGCGTTTGGAGAACCCCCGTGTGCCTAAACATTGGAGCTCCCCCACAAGTGACCCCATTTTGGAAACTAGACCCCCAAGGAACTAATCTACATGTGAAGTGAGCACTTTGAACCCCCAAGTGCATCACAGAAGTTTATAACGCAGAGCCGTGAAAATAAAAAATCATTTTTCTTTCCTCAAAAATTATTTTTTAGCCCGCAATTTTTTATTTTCCCAAGGGTAACAGGAGAAATTGGACCCCAAAAGTTGTTGTCCAGTTTGTCCCGAGTACGCCGATACCCCATATGTGGGGAGGAACCACTGTTTGGGCACACGTCGGGACTCGGAAGGGAAGTAGTGACGTTTTGGAATGCAGACTTTGATGGAATGGTCTGCGGGCATCATGTTACGTTTACAGAGACACTGATGTGCCTAAACAGTAGAAACCCCCCACAAGTGACCTCATTTTGGAAACTAGACCCCCCAAGGAACTTATCTAGATGTATAGTGAGCACTTTGAACCCCCAAGTGATTCACAGAAGTTTATAATGCAGAGCCGTGAAAATAAAAAATCATTTTTCTTTCCTCAAAAATTATTTTTTAGCCCGCAATTTTTTTATTTTCCCAAGGGTAACAGGAGAAATTGGACGCCAAAAGTTGTTGTCCAGTTTGTCCTGAGTATGCTGATACCCCATATGTGGGGGGAACCACTGTTTGGGCACACGTAAGGGCTCAGAAGGGAGGGAGCACCATTTGACTTTTTGAACGCAATGGTGGCGCCGTGTCACGTTTGGAGACCCCTGATGTGCCTAAACAGTGGAAACCCCTCAATTCTAACTCCAACACTAACCCCAACACACCCCTAACCCTAATCCCAACTCTAGCCATAACCCTAATCATAACCCTAACCCCAACACACCCCTAACCACAACCCTAACCCCAACACACCCCTAACCCTAATCCCAACCCTAACCCTAACCACAACCCTAACCCCAACACACCCCTAACCCTAATCCCAACCCTAACTACAAGCCTAACCCTAACCCCAACACACCCCTAACCCAAATCTTAACCTTATTTCCAACCCTAACCCTAAGGCTATGTGCCCACATTGCAGATTCGTGTGAGGATTTTTCAGCATCGTTTTTGAAAAATCTGCAGGTAAAACGCCCTGCATTTTACCTGCGGATTTACCGTGGATTTCCAGTGTTTTTTGTGCGGATTTCACCTGCGGATTCCTTTTGAGGAACAGGTGTAAAAAGCTGCAGAATCCGCACAAAGAATTGGCATTCTGCGGAAAATACAATGCAGCGTTTCCGCGCGGTATTTTCCGCACCATGGGCACAGTGGATTTGGTTTTCCATAGGTTTACATGGTACTGTAAACGTGATGTAAAACTGCTACGAATCCGCAGCGGCCAATCCGCAGCGGATCCGCAGCCAAATCCGCATCGTGTGCACATAGCCTAATTCTAACCTTAATTCTAACTGTAACCCTAATTGCAACCCTAATTCTAACCCTAACTGCAACGCTAACCCTAATTGCAACCCTAAACCTAATTCTAACCCTAACCCTAATTGCAACCTTCACCCTAATTGCAACCCTAACCCTAATTGCAACCCTAACCCTAATTCTAACCCTAATTGCAACCCTAACCCTAATTGCAACCCTAACCCTAATTCTAACCCTAATTGCAACCCTAACCCTAATTGCAACCCTAACCCTAGTTGCAACCCTAACCCTAATTGCAACCCTAACCCTAATTGCAACCCTAACCCTAATTGCAACCCTAACCCTAATTGCAACTCTAACCTTAATTGCAACCCTAACCGCAACCCTAATTGCAACCCTAACCCTAATTCTAACCCTAATTGCAACCCTAACCCTAATTCTAACCCTAATTGCAACCCTAACCCTAATTGCAACCCTAACCCTAATTGCAACCCTAACCCTAATTCTAACCCTAGTGGAAAAATAAATGTAAATATATTTTCTTTAATTCATTATTTTCCCTACCTATGGGGGTGATAAAGGGGGGGGGGGTTATTGACCAATTTTTTTATTTCCATCACTGTGGGTTCTATCACAGTGATCAAAATGTACTTGGAATGAATCTGCCGGCCGGCCATTTGAAAGATGGCGGCGCCCATGGAGAAGACGGACGGACACCGGGAGGGACACCGGAGCTCGGTAGGTAAGGGGGGGTGAGATCGGACCACAGGGGGGCGAGATCGGACTGAAGGGAGACTGGACGTGAGGACGGAGGGGAACGGAGGACAGGACGGAGGGGAGGAGATCGCAGCATCGACCATGGCTGGATTGTAATATTTCACCAATTTTCATTGGTGAAATATTACGATTGCTCTGATTGAAAGTAAAAGTCACTTACAACAGCCAATCAGAGCGATCGTAGCTATGGGGAGGCGAAGCCACCCCCCCTGGGCTCAAGTACCACTCCCCCTGTCCCTGCAGGTCGGGTGAATTTTGAGTTAACCCTTTCAACCGACCTGCAGGAGCACGATCATTCTGCGACGCAGCATATGCGTCACAGGTCGGATTGGCACCGACTTTCATGACGCATACGCTGTGTCACAGGTCGGGAAGGGGTTAAAATCCGAAACGTTGGCCTAGTGAAATGTATGTTCAGTAAATGCACTCAATACTTGGCCGGGGCTCCTTTGGCATCAATTACTGCATTAGTGCAGCGTGGCATGGAGGCGATCAGCCTGTGGCACTGCTGAGGGGTTATGAAAGCCCAGGTTGCTTTGATAGCAGCCTTCAGCTCGTCTGCATTGTTGGGTCTGGTGTCTCTCATCTTCCTCTTGACAATACTCCATAGATTCTCTATGGGGTTAAGGTCAGGTGAGTTTGCTGCCAATCAAGCCCAGTGATACTGTTGTTTGTAAACCAGGTATTGGCACTTTTGACAGTGTGGACAGGTGCCAAGTCCTGCTGGAGAATGACATTTCCATTTCCAAAAAGCTTGTCGGCAGAGGGAAGCATGAAGTGTTCTAAAATTTCCTGGTAGACGACTGCGCTGACTTTGGTCTTGATAAAACACAGAGGACCTACACCAGCACATGACATGGCTCCCCAAACCATCACTGATTGTGGGAAAGTCACACTAGACCTCCAGCAGCTTGGATTGTGGCCTCTCCACTCTTCCTCCAGACTCTGGGACCTTGATTTCCAAATGAAATGCAAAATTTACTTTAATCTGAAAACAACACCTTGGACCACTGAGAACAGTCCGGTTCTTTTTCTCCTTGGCCCACGTAAGACGCTTCTGGCGTTGTCTATCGGTCATGAGAGGCCTGACACAAGGAATGCGACACTTATAGCCCATGTCCTGGACACGTCTGTGTGGTGGCTCTTGAAGCAATGACTCCAGCAGCAGTCAACTCCTTGTGAATCTCCACCAAATCTTTGAATGGCCTTTTCTTAACAATCCTTTCAAGGCTGCAGTTATCCCAGTTGCTTGTGCACCTTTTTCTACCACACTTTTTCCTTCCAGTCAACTTTCCATTAATATGCTTGGACACAGCGCTCTGTGAACAGCCAGCGTCTTTAGCAATGACCTTTTGTGGCTTCCCCTCCTTGTGGAGTGTGCCAGTGACGGCCTTCTGGACATCTGTCAAGTCAGCAGTCTTCCCCATGATTGTGGAGCCTACAAAAACAGACTAAGGGATCTTTTTAAACACTTAGGAAGCCTTTGCAGGTGTTTTTTGGTAATTATTCTAATTTACTGAGATAATGACTTTTGGGCTTTTATTGGCTGTAAGCCATAATCATCAACATTAACAGAGATAAACACATGAAACATATCACTCTGTGTGTAATGACTCTATATAATAGATGAGTTTCACTTTTTGTATTGAAGAACTGAAATAAATTAACTTTTTGATGATATTCTAATATTGTAAGAAGCACCTGTATCTACTTTTACGAGAACAGCATAAGACAAAGGGGCATTCCTATACCATTTTGCTTAGTACCGACATTTGCAACAAAAATTGCTTAGAGTACCCTGCAGAGCCAGGTGGATAGGTTGCCGTTGGGCAAGGAACAAGTGTAACAATGATATAAAATATATATATACACACACACCTTTATGGGTGCATCCTACCTCACACTCCTGTTCTTTGGCAGAACAAGATCCGCCGCTATCTTCCTCGCTGTCCGTTTCCGAATCCTCCTCCAAGTTAATAGGACACACATACGGGCACTTGTCCGGCATCGTTCCTCTATCCACATTTTCACTGTTCACATCCGGATTAGTGTCGCAAGCCTCATTGGAAATGTTACTCATAAACGGGCACGACACAGAATTAAGGGTAGTAAAGGTCCGTTCCGGGGTCTCATTGGAAATAGAAATGGAAAGCCATGGGCATTCCGATCTTTTATCCGCACTGTTCAGGTCCTGTAGTTGCTTTGGAGTTGACATTTCTGTTTCTTCCTGACCTGAAAATTGGCTGGGGTACACATCGGACCAAAAACCTTTCGCGAGATGTTCGGCTACTTCTCTCTCCACATTACTACGTTCTTGGATCGGTTCCATGGCAGAAGACATGTCCGGGTCGGCCACATATTCCTGTCTTGGTAGATCAGGTGCCCGGCTGCTGCTTGTTTCGTTGCCGCCCTTATCAGGAAGCACAGCTGGATTGGAGCCATTCAGGGGGTCCATGTAGTTAACGTTCCGATACGGCTGGTACACGCACGGAAAAGGCACAGAACTGAAGTCTGGAAGTCCGGCTCTTATAGGAAAACATGGAGGGTAGACGGCTGGGCTGGCGATTTTGTCCTCGTTGCACAGGTTGTCATAATATATCACATCCGTGCCCTGCAGAGGTAGAGAGCTCAGATTTACGTCAGCCTTGGATAACTGTAGGTCCTCCACCTGAGATTTTGGCTGACTGGTACCTTCGGACATCTCACTGGATGGAGCTGGTGACAAACTCTGAGCTTCTTGGTTGCTGGAGCACGTGCTGACGGATCGGACTCTACCCCGTCCGCAAGCTTTCTGAAACTTCCTGTACTTTGGGCAAAGAGAGGAAAAGTTGGAAGCATTCTCTCTGGCAAAGCAAAAAGTTTCACATGGCTGTTTTGGACTTTCTGGGGATGGGGATAAGTTTGCAATCTCCGTTGGACACTTGAGGTTCTGGGAGAAGTCCTCCTTCCAGATATCTTCCACCTCGTGTACCACTGCTCTCAAAGTCTCGTCGGGTTGGCGCTGGATGCTCGCCTTCGGGCAGAAGGACTTGCAGCATTTTTTTCGGGGACATTCTGAGGTTTCGCATTTATGGTCGGAGAATTTTAGGGAGAGGAACTGGAAGCAGGCCTCCTCGATGTCATGGACCTCCAGGAACTTTGCACATTTTTTGATTTCCAGTAAGTTGTCTTTGTTGACGAGAAGTTTCGAAGTGTAAGAAAAATGGAGGAGTGGAAGAAAGCCCTTCACAGTCACCTGAGAAAACAAGATGAGAAAGAATAAAAATTACCCCAAGGACGTGTAAAAAATACAAACAAAAAAAACAAAAACATACAAAAAAACAACCACCACACAACAGCAAAAAGAGCCTGCTGTAATCACCAGGGCACAAGGAGGGGCGGCTGTGACCACCAGAGCGCAAGGAGGGGCGGCTGTGACCACCAGAGCGCAAGGAGGGGCGGCTGTGACCACCAGAGCGCAAGGAGGGGCGGCTGTGACCACCAGAGCGCAAGGAGGGGCGGCTGTGACCACCAGAGCGCAAGGAGGGGCGGCTGTGACCACCAGAGCGCAAGGAGGGGCGGCTGTGACCACCAGAGCGCAAGGAGGGGCGGCTGTGACCACCAGAGCGCAAGGAGGGGCGGCTGTGACCACCAGAGCGCAAGGAGGGGCGGCTGTGACCACCAGAGCGCAAGGAGGGGCGGCTGTGACCACCAGAGCGCAAGGAGGGGCGGCTGTGACCACCAGAGTGCAAGGAGGGGCGGCTGTGACCACCAGAGCGCAAGGAGGGGCGGCTGTGACCACCAGAGCGCAAGGAGGGGCGGCTGTGACCACCAGAGCGCAAGGAGGGGCGGCTGTGACCACCAGAGCGCAAGGAGGGGCGGCTGTGACCACCAGAGGGCAAGGAGGGGCGGCTGTGACCACCAGAGCGCAAGGAGGGGCGGCTGTGACCACCAGAGCGCAAGGAGGGGCGGCTGTGACCACCAGAGCGCAAGGAGGGGCGGCTGTGACCACCAGAGCGCAAGGAGGGGCGGCTGTGACCACCAGAGCGCAAGGAGGGGCGGCTGTGACCACCAGAGCGCAAGGAGGGGCGGCTGTGACCACCAGAGCGCAAGGAGGGGCGGCTGTGACCACCAGAGCGCAAGGAGGGGCGGCTGTGACCACCAGAGCGCAAGGAGGGGCGGCTGTGACCACCAGAGCGCAAGGAGGGGCGGCTGTGACCACCAGAGCGCAAGGAGGGGCGGCTGTGACCACCAAAGTGCAAGGAGGGGCTGCTGTGACCACCAGAGTACAAGGAGGGGCTGCTGTGACCACCAGAGTACAAGGAGGGGCTGATGTGACCAAAGGGGATAAATACATGACAGTGATTCTGTGCTTTGGTGTTGTGTAGATCATTAATGATGTTGGTAAGTTAATAGAAATAGACAGCAAGTCATACAGTGGGTACGGAAAGTATTCAGGCCCTTTTAAATTTTTCACTCTGTGTTTCAGTGCAGCCATTTGGTAAATTCAAAAAAGTTCATTTTTTCTTATAAATGTACACTCTGCACCCCATCTTGACAGAAAAAAACAGAAATGTAGAACGTTTCGCAAATTTATCAACAAAGAAAAACTGAAATATCACATGGTCATAAGTATTGAGACCCTTTGCTCAGAGTGGCCGGACGGAAGCCTCTGCTCAGTTCAAGACATATGAAAGCCTGCATAGAGTTTGCTAAAAAACAAACAGAAAAAACAGAAACCACACAGTACTCCCAGACTATGAGAAATAAGATTATCTGGTCTGACGAGATAAGATAGACCTTTTTGGCGATAATTCTAAGCGGTATGTGTGGAGAAAACCAGGCACTGCTCATCACCTGCCCAATACAATCCCAACAGTGAAACATGGTGGTGGCAGCATCATGCTATGGGGGTGTTTTTCAGCTGCAGGGACAGGATGACTGGTTGCCATTGAAGGAAACATGAATGCTGCTAAGTACAGGGATATCCTGGATGAAAACCTCTTCCAGAGTGCTCTGGACCTCAGACTTGGCCGAAGGTTCACCTTCCAACAAGACAATGACCCTAAGCACACAGCTAAAATAACAAAGGAGTGGCTTCAGAACAACTCTGTAACCATTCTTGACTGGCCCAGCCAGAGCCCTGACCTGAACCCAATTGTGTATCTCTGGAGAGACCTGAAACTGGCGTCCACCAACGTTCACCATCCAACCTGATGGAACTGGAGAGGATCCGCAAGGAAGAATGGCAGAGGAGCCCCAAATCCAGGGGTGAAAAACTTGTTGCATCATTCCCAAGAAGACTCATGGCTGTATTAGCTCAAAAGGTGCTTCTACTCAATACTGAGCAAAGGGTCTGAAGACTTGTGAACATGTGATATTTCAGTTTCCCTTTTTTAATAAATTTGCAAAAATTTCTACATTTCTGTTTTTTTCAGTCAAGATGGGGCGCAGAGTGTACATTAATGAGAAAAATGACCTTTTTTGAATTTACCATATGGCTGCAATGAAACAGAGTGAAAATTGTAAAGGGGTCTGAATACTTTTCATACCCACTGTAGATGTGACTCCTCGGCCGTCCTCACCTCTTCGGGCAGGGTTACAACACACTCGCCATTGCTTGGTTGCACAACCCGTGATAGGAAGTAATCGCTGGAAGCGGCGAGCACCGAGCGATGAGCCCTGAACCTCTGCTCTTCCACCACCACGGTCACATCACAGAGCAGGCCCTGCTCCCGATGGCTGTTCAGGCGAAGCAGAAGGTTTGCGCTGTGAACTGAAGACTCGTAAGCGAAATCAGCGTCCTTCTTCTCACTACAAGACATCGTGCAACGGGGTCTCGGCTACCATGCTTCCCTGTATCTCCACCACTGCAAGAGAAACACACACAGGGTTACTACAGAGGCCTCCGACACAACGTGCCCGGTGAAGTACGAGTGTTCCCATACGTGCAGAGCATTGTGACACTTTCTGCATCTTTATCTGGCTTTAAAGAGTAATGGTTGTTTTTTTCATAAATAGTAAAAAAGTCTGTAATAATAAACTTTGTAATCTTATCAGATAAATCTGCTTCTTTCTCCTCCTGGACTGATCATTCATTCTCAAAAGTCTCAATTTATGGGTAAAAAGGGGCCATCACTGCATGCAGATGTTCCAATGACAGAGAGGAGATGACAGTTGGTGCTCGTAAAGTTCTATGGAGAACTTTATCTGTCATTTCTGCCTCCGGCTCCTCCTTCCATAGAATTTTACAAGCACCAACGGTCGTCTCCTATCTCAGTAATGGGAAAATCTGCCTTCACTGATTATAGATTTTACCAGTGAAAAAAATCAGTCCAGGAGGAGGAAGGAGCAGATTTCTCAAACATAAAAAAACATAAATAAACTTGCATTGTCTTATGTGTACCATTATATTACAAAATAAATTATTTTATTTTTTTTAAATGGATTTCAGGACACTTGCAGCAAATCTGCACATTGCGCTCCAAACTTGGACCATATACGGTAACCTTGCCTAAACTCCAGCAGTAGTCCGGTAGGAGAATATGTTAACGTTTCACCCCAGAATCTTTTTTTTTTTTTTTTTGCTGGCGGTGGACATAATCAGTGTACCTCCCCCTCTGGCATCCAACTAGTCTTTCTACTTTCCTCTCTGACAGCCGACTTCGCTCCTTTACTGACAAGCAGGCAAAAAGCTATTCCTATTGCACATAGTGACGGAGAAGGTGTCCACCAGCACTCAGCTCATTAGATGGACGTGCACATTGCTATGATTGCAAACACAAGGTGGTGCCATACTGGGTAAAAAAAAAAAAAAAAAAAAAAAAAGTCAAAGCAATTCACAATTTATTTTTTTTAATAGCAATTAAATGGCAAACATCTATGTGATCTGTATATTAATTTTATCTAAATTCCTGACAGGCAATTGCAAAAAAAGGAAAAAAAAAATGGTTGTAATGAAATGCCAAGTAAACACATTGGCAGTATGTAGGCCACATTGGCAGCTCTTTCTTGCGCTGGCACAAGATGGCAGAGACTGGTTATACATTTATATAGAGATTTATTCAAATCTGCCCATTACCCAGACTGTCTAATTGGGCTACAAGGGACGCAGCAGCACAAACGACCAACGAAGGCCAAGCCGATGGGCCGCCGTTTCTTACATGATTAATAACCTGACAGATGCCATGTTATTTCAGGTCAACTCCATTCAAGGAGAGTTTGATTACTAGTGAACCTTCTGGTGCAGGTGTACTTACTTATGTCACCTTTACAGACAGATGTGTATATTGTGCTGCGTGTCCCCTGCTAGCACTGATCGCAGCGCGAGCAGAGGAGAATGGTGAGAGCTGTCTACAACACCTGGCGCCGGGGAAAAGCGCTAACAGTACCGCTGATTCCCAGGCGCCGGTTCGTGTGATATCGATGACACACGGATGTCCTCTGTGTGTCAGTGTGCACATGTGAGGGACACTTTGCGGACTGTGCTTCTGTTAAAAAGAAAACTGGACATGTCAGTGTGTTTTGCTCATAAACACACAGTCCGTGGAAACACACCGGCATGTGCGCAGACCACTTCACTTGAATGTGTAAGTGTCTCCGGTACGTGTGAAAACTGTTACCACACGTACCGGAAACACTGACGTGTAAAAGAGCCCTTAGGTTAAGTTATCCATATGGAACTGGTAAGTGTCTGGACTCCTAGCGCCCCCACTGATCAGCTGATCGAGGCAGGCGCCCTGCACTGGGAGCGTCACAGCGCCGTACATTGTGTAGTGGCCATGAGTAGTACTGCAGCTTCCTTCCATAAACTTGTAGTGCCATTCACGGCCAATACACAATAATGAACATTTGCCAAGCTGAATGCGCCAGAATTCTGTGCCAAAATACTGTTGCACTTGCCCTGCAACATTTATAACGTGTTTTAGACTGTTTCATCAGCCTTGCACAACAAGGGAATATTTAGTCAGAAATTGTCTCACTGCCCCTTAAGCATCATATGAAAATCGACAAAGCCCACCCGAAAATCTGATGTGATTCTTCCCCGCCAGACGGATGTACAGGATTTTCTTGGACCATCAATGGCAGATCCTTTTGGTCTCATGTTTGTTTGTCGGATAAGGAAATCAAAGAGACCGGCGGGGAACCTGGGCATCAGTAAGGAGAGTACACGGATTCTATAACTATTTGGAGGGGTGGTCGACACCTTTAAAGCTTAATTCCTCATTTCATGGGGGTACAGCTCCCAGCTGGCTCTGACGGCTGATGACTGGCACTGCCAGGGCTGACGCCTGCTCCACCATGACCACAGAGCACATATCTAAGCAGCTTCTCAAACAGCAGAGGTGACCTGGACCATGGGAACCCGGCACATGTCTACAAGTGTCTAGCATATCCCCCGAGGCCAACCACGTAGCAATAAGCGATTACACACAGAGCTACACGTGCATCTACTACAACGGTCTACCTGCATGTCAGGTACGTGATACACACATGGAAATTCCCAGCTGGGACTACTGGTTTATTTGCTTTTGACTTTTTAACCCTTGAATATCTTTGCAATGAAGTAAATACAGACTGTGTGCACAGTGCAGCGCTGTCCTTTCCTAGGGTCCATGCATACAGGTACCTGGGTAATGACAGCCAGTTACATTAAACAGCCACGGCCTGTCCTGCTTCTGTAATGTCCACTTGTGACTAGAAATGGGCAAACCCGGACAATAAAGTTCGGCGTCCACCGTGGCAAACTCTGCTTCTGATCGGCGGTAAAACCATCATCAACGGTCAGATAGCCGCGGTTCCCACGCTGTCAAATGGCAGCATGAGCCCACAGCTGTGATCGGAGGTATAAAGTTTACCTCCGATCACTGGTGTCAGCTGATGGGACTACAGCTCCAATCAGCCTACGTCTGATGCCGCTAATAACAGATCAGGAGCGGCTAATGGGAGTAGTCATCAACCGGCGCCTGCACTTTAAATAAATAATTTATAAAAAAAAAAAAGCTGGCGTGGGTTCCCCTGTATTTTTTAATAACCAGCCAGGGAAAACTCACAGCTAGGCGCTGCAACCCTCAGCTGTCAGTGTGAGCAAGGCTGGCTATCAAGCCTGTACTTTGGTAAGGCAGTTACCATGAAACCACGGGACAGTGATCTGTTGTTGTACCTACAGGGGTTGGACAAAATAATGGAAACACCTAACGTTTTGGCATCATACTCTTCAAACATGTGATAAACACTAAAACCATGACATATTGTAATGTTTTGTAGTTGATTATTTGTGTTATATGATATGTGTATTTAAATTACCTGTTTTGCAAAATTGTAAGAACATTGATGAGAACCTGATACCAATGGCAGACCTCTCGGATTTTCAAAGAGGCCAAATTGTTAGTGCTCGTATGGCAGGCGCTAGTGTAACAGAAAGTGCCAGAGGTACTGTCTGCAAAGTAATGACTGCGTTTGAAAAAGAAGGAAAAACGTCCGCAGCAAAGCACAGGTCCGGCCGAAAGTCAAAGTTGACTGAGAGAGACCGTCGGACTCTAAAGCGAATTGTGAGAGAGGATCGCAAGACCACGGCTCCGAAAATCACTGCTGAGCTCAATGAACACCTACAGAACCCAGTTTCCACGAAAACTGTTAGTCGGGAGATGCACAAATCTGGATTCCACGGAAGAGCTGCAATTAGAAAACCGCTGCTCTCAATGACAAATGTTTCCAAACGTTTAGAGTGGTCTAGAAACCTCTAGAATTGGTCCCTCGAGCAGTGGAAACATGTGATATTCTCAGACGAATCATCGTTTACCCTATTTTCAACCTCCGGCCGAGTGTACGCTTGGAGACAGCCGAAAGAATCATTCCATCCAGACTGCCTTCTCCCAACCGTAAAACATGGCGGAGGTTCTGTGATGATCTGGGGTGCTATTTCATGGAGATCTGCCGGGCCTATGATCTTCCTTCATGGAAGAATTAACAGATTTGATTATTTAGGCATTTTGGGAGACCAAGTGCATCCAATGGTTCAAGCACTGTTCCCGGAGGGGAACGCCATCTTTCAGGATGATAATGCACCAATTCATACAGCTAGAATCGTTAAAGCATGGCGCGAGGAACATTCTAATGAAGTTGAGCATCTCATCTGGCCCCCACAATCCCCAGACCTCAACATTATTGAGCATTTATGGTCAATTTTAGAGATTCAAGTTAGACGTCGATTTCCGCCGCCATCTTCGCTCAAAGAACTGGAGGGTGTTTTAACTGCAGTATGAATCCATACCTCGGAGAACTGAGGCTGTAATCGCCACAAAAGGTGGACCTACACCATATTAAACTAACTTTTGTTGATGTTTCCAGGTGTTTCCATTATTTTGTCCAACCCCTGTATGTATCCAGTAAAACGTTTTCTGATGGAGATTTCCGCAAATTCAGAGATCATTCCTGCATTGAACCTCTCAATCACCCCAAGGGTACATGTGTGCCAAACTTCTTGACCACCCAATGGGAGCGTTCACGTCGAACCACTCGACCATCCCAAGGGCGCATGCTTGTCAAACCTCTCGACCATCCAAGGGCGCATGCTTGTCGAACCTCTCGATCACCCCAAGGGCGCATGCTTGTCGAACCTCTCGATCACCCCAAGGGCGTGTGCTTGTTGAACCTCTCGACCACCCCAAGAGTAAGTGCGCGACGAACCTCTCAACAACCCAAAGGGCACATATGCCGAACGACTAAACCACCCAAAGGGCGGGCCAAACTTCTCGACCGCTCTAAGAGTGCACCGATTGCCAGTGCTTGGTTTGAACAGTCATTTTCGGCAGACAGACTCCCTTTAATCATCTATCCATAAAATATACAATAAACGTCTAATCAATGGGACACTGACCATTAGAACCGAATTCCCGAGCCCTAGTTCTTCCTCAATGAACAACTAAAGCTAGAAAACAACTGAAAGACATGGGATAGATTATTATTGGAGGTGATTCGCCATTCAACCTCTATGGGGCTGCAGAGAACAGTAATAATAATTAATAATTATTATTATTATTATTACCGCCAAACCACATTGTTCCAAAACCACACTGCTTCTGTACCCATCCTAACTCTAGTATGTTTTGGTGAAAACAGAGGCTTCTCCAAAAGCTAAGTCTGAAAAAAATGTATTTTCTGGTTAATATTTTAAGTGGCTCCTATGATGTACTGTTCACCTTGTGTAGACGTGAGGCTGTCATCGCTAGGTCAGAAGGACGCCCTGTGTACATACCTGGGCTCCGCACGTTTGCACACATTGCAATTATCGCTTGCTCGGATTATATAACAAATCTGACATCCTTGACTAATAACCCGCGCCGCTCACAGGTCAATGTAACGTGAGGTGTGAATATTCACATCCCGCTGCTGGAAATTTCCACCTCTGCTGACTTTGCAAAAGGCTGCAAAACCTAGCAGTCACACCCACAGAAGAAGAAAAAGAGGAGAAAAATGTCCGCTTCTCATACAAGTCATCTATCTGTTTCATCAGTGCCCTGCAAGTCACAGGCGGCCCCCCCTCAACCTCGCCAGAGACACAGCAGCCCCAAATACACCCAGTGGTCACGGCAGCCCCAAATACACCCAGTGGTCACGGCAGCCCCAAATACACCCAGTGGTCACGGCAGCCCCAAATACACCCAGTGGTCACGGCAGCCCCAAATATACCCAGTGGTCACGGCAGCCCCAAATACACCCAGTGGTCACGGCAGCCCCAAATATACCCAGTGGTCACGGCCTCCCCAAATATACCCAGTGGTCACGGCAGCCCCAAATATACCCAGTGGTCACGGCAGCCCCAAATATACCCAGTGGTCACGGCAGCCCCAAATACACCCAGTGGTCACGGCAGCCCCAAATACACCCAGTGGTCACGGCAGCCCCAAATAGACCCAGTGGTCACGGCAGCCCCAAATATACCCAGTGGTCACGGCAGCCCCAAATAGACCCAGTGGTCACGGCAGCCCCAAATATACAAAGTGGTCACGGCAGCCCCAAATATACCCAGTGGTCACGGCAGCCCCAAATAGACCCAGTGGTCACGGCAGCCCCAAATAGACCCAGTGGTCACGGCAGCCCCAAATAGACCCAGTGGTCACGGCAGCCCCAAATAGACCCAGTGGTCACGGCATCCCCAAATATACAAAGTGGTCACGGCAGCCCCAAATATACCCAGTGGTCACGGCAGCCCCAAATATACCCAGTGGTCACGGCAGCCCCAAATAGACCCAGTGGTCACGGCAGCCCCAAATATACCCAGTGGTCACGGCAGCCCCAAATAGACCCAGTGGTCACGGCAGCCCCAAATAGACCCAGTGGTCACGGCAGCCCCAAATAGACCCAGTGGTCACGGCAGCCCCAAATATACCCAGTGGTCACGGCAACCCCAAATATACCCAGTGGTCACGGCAGCCCCAAATATACCCAGTGGTCACGGCAGCCCCAAATATACCCAGTGGTCACGGCAGCCCCAAATATACCCAGTGGTCATGGCAGCCCCAAATATACCCAGTGGTCACGGCAGCCCCAAATAGACCCAGTGGTTACGGCAGCCCCAAATATACCCAGTGGTTACGGCAGCCCCAAATAGACCCAGTGGTCACAGCAGCCCCAAATATACCCAGTGGTTACGGCAGCCCCAAATAGACCCAGTGGTTACGGCAGCCCCAAATAGACCCAGTGGTTACGGCAGCCCCAAATAGACCCAGTGGTCACAGCAGCCCCAAATATACCCAGTGGTCACGGCAGCCCCAAATAGACCCAGTGGTCACGGCAGCCCCAAATAGACCCAGTGGTGACTGAAAACCTTCAGTTCTCACAGGTGTCCTTACATGGTACCAGCAAATAAAGCTTAACATGAAAATGCCCCTATAGTCCCAGCAGCCCCTTCCTGTCACAGAAGGGCTATCCCCCCGTGGTGTAATCGGATTCTCCACCTGGCCCTATACACACAGATATATGATGGCATGTCCGCAGCTTTGTGTACAGCACTTACGTCACTCTGAGCCCCAGACACCTGCGATGTTTCGCACAATTCCGACCGAGTTTTATTTTCCATTTCTATAAACAATGACTTTCCAGAAGTCAGAAAAGTGAACGTGACGGACGAGGCTCCGACTTTCTAGTGATTGGAGGGGGTGAGGTTTATGACGTGAATTACTGATTTACAGAGACACGCATTGTACACATGTTCCTGGAAACACATGTGTACGGGGCGAGAAAGACACGCATATAAGGTGACGGGACAAGAAAAAGCAACACGCAGACCCCAAAACTGCAGCCCAGACATTCTGCAGGGGCGCGGAATCATCGTGATGATCACACTAACTGATCTAGAAATGAGAAAAGTCAAAGTTTATCCAGTACTGTGCAAAAGTTTTAGGAAGGTGAGAAAAAAAAATGCTGCAGGTTAAGAAGCTATGAAAAATAAATATTGTACAGTTTATCAATTAGCAAAATGCAGAGCGAACAAATAAAAGATCCTAAGACAAATCAATATTTGGTGAGAGCTCGTCACATTCCAAACTGCAGCATCAATTCTTCTAGGTACACGTGCACAGAGACAGGATTATGGTCGGGTGTAGGATAACTAATTATACCAAACCGGTGAGAATGATCATCAGCGTCATGTGTAGGGTGAAACACAAACCATAACAATCAGCTGTGTAGGAGGCTTAACACTGGGTGAGGAACACACAAGCTCTGGTGCAAAAGGTGAGGTTGTGGAAGACAGTTTTATGTCACACGTCAAACAACAGGGGAAGACACAAGGTAGTTGTACTGCATCAGCAAAGTGTGCACCAGAAAAATGTCAAGATGTGCGGTACAAGTTCTTTTGAAGAGGCACCGAGAAATGGGAAACTTTAAGGACCATAGATGAAGTGGTCGGCCAAGGAAACATCGCAGTAGGTAAAAGACACATTATGTTACTATCCTGTAAAATCAGAAGATGCCCAGCAGAGGCATCAGTTCAGAGCTGGCAGCAACCAGCGGGACGCAGCTACATGGAAACATTGTGGTCAAAAAGCCAGACCTTCTACTTGGAAACTTGTGATGCTGTGACTTAAAGGGAGATATGCCATCGCTTAAGGGGGTGGAACCATTTCAAAAGATTATTCCCGGAAGTACTCAGGAATAGTGATGAGCGAATATACTCGTTGCTCGGGTTTTCCAGAGCACGCTCGGGTGTCCTCCGAGTATTTATGACTGCTCGGAGATTTAGTTTTCATCCCGGCAGCTGAATGATTTACAGCTACTAGCCAGCTTGATTACATGTGGGGATTCCCTAGCAACCAGGCAACCCCCACATGTACTCAGCCTGGCGACTAGCTGTAAATCATTCAGCTGAGGCGATGAAAACTAAATCTCCGAGCAGTCATAAATACTCGGAGGTCACCCGAGCGTGCTCTGGAAAACCCGAGCAACGAGTATATTCGCTCATCACTAGTGATGAGCAAACGTGCTGGGATAAGGTGTTATCTCAGCATGCTCGGGTGCTGAGTGTCTACAGAATGCTCTAATAATATGTTTGTGTCCCCGCAGCTGCATGTCTCACGACTGTTTGACAGCCGCAACACACGGAGGGGTTGTATAACAAACAGGCAATCCATGCATATGCTGCAGCTGTTGAGCAGCCATGAGACATGCAGCCGCGGGGACTCGAACATAGTACTGGAGCATGCTGTAGACACTCAGCACCCGAGCATGATGAGATAACACCTTATCTGAGCACATTCGCTCATAACTACTCAGTAACTGACCTTTTTCTCCCCCTCCCGGGGTCTAGAGCTGCCTCTTGCTACGGCTCTGGTCTTTGTTGATCAGCTGCAGTGGTGATGTCACATCAGCAGCACTGCAGTCAGTTACTCCTACATAAGACAGCCCAAGCTGCAGAGGTCAGTGACTGGCTGCAGTGCTGTAGCTGATGAACAAAGATGGGAGCAGCGGTGAGAGGCAGCACCAAGCCCCAAATCTTTGGTGGTGTTTTTTTTTTTTTTTTTTTTTTTGCATACCCTGAGCCAATGGTGGTATAATTATTAGAAAGAGACAATGATGGCTGGGAACCAATCTCTGAATCCTCACATCGATCCCAAGATACCAGTGGCTGTAGTGCGTCTTCCCCGCTGCAGACACGTCTCTGTACAAGGGAGCCCCCGATTACCCTGCTGGGGCCGGTCGCAGATCCCTGAGAGCGCCGCTGTGCAAGGAAGACTGTGCTGCAACCGCATCATTCTCATGTACAGTGGCGCCCCCCAGAGGTGATACCCCAGATATCAAAATAGTCATGGGACTAAGCCTTTAAAGGGGCACGCACATCCCAGCCATTGGATATACGTCTGACAGATGTCCTCTATAGGAGCCACATAGAGAGTCAGCTCCCAGCAGCAGCTCCCCCTCTGGCTGACCAGTGAATTGCAATAAATATATAGAATTCACTATGCACCACTTGAGACCATTTATGCAGATTACACCCATTTTATTTCCCCCTCCTCATAGAAACAGCGCCTCTCTTGCCCATAGGCTGTGCATGGTATTGCATCTCCAGCCTATTTATAGAAAAATATTTAGAACTAGCTGTACTACCCGGCTTCGCCCGGGGGAATAACTGCTGTTAGCAAAATAGAATGTGTTAACAAAAATTTATTCTGCACAAAAAAACCACAAAACAAATAGATAGAAATGTAATTATTAAAAGGCAAAAACTAAGCTAATAGAAGCATTTTACAACATATATTTCAACACCAGAGATATTCCACACAGATTTAACTAAATTGGCCAAGTAATGTGAAGTAATCTTCTACTACTTATTCGAGAGCCTTTTGATAAACGACATTCTTTGTCTTTGCACCTGAAGGAAAAACTAACAGATTTTTGGCTGTTCCAACTCTTGAACAGGCCACATAAAGTTGACCATGAGAAAAGCATGGAGATTGTAAATCTAAGCTAGCTGAAGAGCCCGGCGTTGCCTGGGCATAGTAAATATCTGTGGTTAGTTATAGCACCTCACTTCTCTTATTTTCCCATCACGCTTCTCATTTTCCCCATCACATCTTTCATTTTCCCCCTCACATCTCTCATTTTCTCCCTCACACCTCTCATTTTCCCCCTCACTCCTCTTATTTTCCCCCTCACTCCTCTCATTCCCCCCTAACACTTGTCATTTCGACCTCACATCTGTCATTTTCCGATCACTCCACTATTTTCCCTCACTCCTCTCATTTTGCACTCACACCTTTTCATTTTCACCTCAGTATATACATTTGTCATCTCCCTTATATATAGTATACACCTGTATGTCATCTCCTGTATATAGTATATACCTGTATGTCATCTCCCCTGTATATAGTATATACCTGCTGTGTGTCATCTCCCCTGTATATAGTATATACGTGTATATCATCTCCTCCTATATATAGTATATACCTGTATGTAATCTCCTCCTGTATATAGTATATACCTGTGTCATCTCACCTATATATAGTATATATCTGTGTGTCATCTCCTCCTGTATATAGTATATACCTGTATGTCATCTCCTCCTATAGATAGCATATACCTGTATGTCATCTCCTCCTGTATATACTATATACCTGTAGGTAATCTGCTCCTGAATATAGTATATACCTGTGTGTCATCTCCTTCTGTATATAGTATATACCTGTATGTCATCTCCTGTATATAGTATATACCTGTATGTCATCTCGCCTGTATATAGTATATACCTGCTGTGTGTCATCTCCCCTGTATCTAGTATATACCTGTGTGTCATCTCCTCCTGCATATAGTATATACCTGTGTGTCATCTCCCCTGTAAATAGTATATACCTGTGTGTCATCTCCTCCTGTATATAGTATATATCTGTATGTCATCTCCTCCTGTATTAGCCCTCGTTCACACGTTATTTGGTCAGTATTTTTACCTCAGTATTTGTAAGCTAAATTGGCAGCCTGATAAATCCCCAGCCAACAGTAAGCCCACCCCCTGGCAGTATATATTAGCTCACACATACACATAATAGACTGGTCATGTGACTGACAGCTGCCGGATTCCTATATGGTACATTTGTTGCTCTTGTAGTTTGTCTGCTTATTAATCAGATTTTTATTTTTGAAGGATAATACCAGACTTGTGTGTGTTTTAGGGCGAGTTTCGTGTGTCAAGTTGTGTGTGTTGAGTTGCGTGTGGCGACATGCATGTAGCGACTTTTGTGAGATGAGTTTTGTGTGGCGACATGCGTGTAGCAACATTTTGTGTGTCGAGTTGCATGTGACAGGTTAGTGTAGCAAGTTGTGTGCAGCAAGTTATGCGCATGGCGAGTTTTGCGCGTGGCGAGTTTTATGTGTGGTGCCTTTTGAGTATGTGCAAGTTTTGTGTGAGGCAACTTTTGCATGTGTTGCAACTTTTGTGCATGTGGCAATTTTTCCGCGTGTGCAAGTTTTGCGTGTGGCGAGTTTTCCATGAGGTGAGTTTTGCACGTGTGGCGAGTTTTGCATGTGGAGAGTTTTGCGCGTGGCGAGTTTTGCGCGTGGCGAATTTTGAGCTGCGACTTTTGTGTTTCGACTTTTATGTGGCGAGGTTGGTGTATGTGTGGTGAAATGTGTGCTGAGGGTGGTATATGTGTTCGAGCACGTGGTAGTGTGTGGCGCATTTTGTGTGTGTGTTCATATCCCCGTGGTGGTGTGGTGATTATCCCATGTCGGGGCCCCACCTTAGCAACTGTACAGAATATACTCTTTGGCGCTATCGCTCTCATTCTTTAAGTCCCCCTTGTTCACATCTGGCAGCTGTTAATTTGCCTCCAACACTTTTCCTTTCACTTTTTCCCCATTATGTAGATAGGGGCAAAATTGTTTGGTGAAATGGAAAGCGCGGGGTTAAAATTTCACCTCACAGCATAGCCTATGACGCTCTCGGGGTCCAGACGTGTGACTGTGCAAAATTTTGTGGCTGTAGCTGCGACGGTTCAGATGCCAATCCCGGACATACACACATACACACATTCAGCTTTATATATTAGATTGAGAGTCCTCAGTGGTTGATACCTTTTAATGGCTATTTATATGGATCCAAGACGTCCTCACACTGGATCCTGTGACGTCACAGCTGAGATATATATATATATATATATATATATATATATATATATATAATCTAACACACATATTGCGTGTGATGCAAAGTGCCATAATGCCAAGCCACTGCCATACACACAACAGCCCTCACATTGATCACATAGGACGCGTCCCCTTTAAGAGGTGATGTCGGCGCCCCTGAGATATGGCAGCCCTCTCCTCCCCGCAGTGCCGGGCGGCCCCTCTCCCCTCAGTCTCCCCGCACTCACCGCGGCCGGAGACACGGACTCCTCGCTCTGCTCTTCCTTATTCTCTTCCAGCTTCCTGGACTGCCTGTGTCTCCTGCAGTGACGTAACTGTGTGACGTCACCGGCTACAGAGGCTGAGGAGGGTCAAATTCGGACAGTATGCAAAGTGTGTGTGAGGGGGAATGGAATGTGTGCTGTGACTAACACATACCGTACAGCCTCAGTGTGTAACATCTGACGAAAATGTGCAAACAGTGTAATATAGAGGCGTCACTCACATACATAGGTGCAGTGCCCCAGCACAAGGGAAGGCCCCAACAATGGTTATAGTATGATGCCCCCACATTGCCTCCCACAAAGAATGATGCCCCATAGTACTCACCACACAAAATTTGATGCTCCCACAGGACCTCCTACACAGTGAGATGCCCCGACAGCACACCCCATGTAATATAGTATGATGTCCCCGCACAAAATATGATGTTCCAACAGTGCCTCCCTCACAGTATGATGCCCCCATACTACTCAACACACAGTACAATGCCCCTACAGGACCTCCTACACAGTATGATGCCCCCGCACATAATATGATGCCCCACACATAATATGATGCCCCCAGAGCACACCCCATACAGTATGATGCCCCCACGCAAAATATGATGTTCCCATAGTACTCACCACACAGTATGATGCCTCCGCGCACCCCACAGATTATGATGCCCCCCCACAGTGCTACCCACAAACTATGATGCCCCCATAGTACTCAACACCAGGGCCGGACTGGCCATAGGGCAGTTCTGGCAAATGCCAGAAGGGCCGGTGGCAGTAGTGGGCCGCTCGAATGTGCCGCTGTCGGCACACTCCCCACGCTGTCGCGGCACACTCCCGGCCCCGCATTCAACTATACCGGCGTCATAGACGCCGGTACAGTTGAATGCAATGATGGAGGAGAGAGCGTCTGCTGACGCCCCCTCTCCCATCATTCCCCGCTCTGCCTGCCGCTGACACTGCGGGTGCGCGATGACGTCATATCATTGCGCACCTGCAGTGTGACCGGGCGGGCAGACTGCGACTGCTGAGGCCGGAGCCAGGAGCAGCGCGGGACACGAGGAGAGAGGTGACTAGTGTGTTTTGTTTTTTTTTTATCAATGAGTGATGACTGGATTGTGGAGCTATTGGGGGGGGGGGCTGCCTGCCTGCATTACTTTCTATGGGGGCTGCCTGCATTACTTTCTATGGGGGCTGACCGCCTGCATTACTTTCTATGGGGGCTGCCTGCCTGCATTACTTTCTATGGGGGCTGCCTGCCTGCATTACTTTCTATGGGGGCTGCCTGCCTGCATTACATTCTATGGGGACTGCCTGCCTGCATTACATTCTATGGGGGCTGCCTGCCTGCATTACATTCTATGGGGGCTGCCTGCCTGCATTACTTTCTATGGGGGCTGCCTGCCTGCATTACATTCTATGGGGGCTGCCTGCCTGCATTACTTTCTATGGGGGCTGCCTGCCTGCATTACATTCTATGGGGGCTGCCTGCCTGCATTACTTTCTATGGGGGCTGCCTGCCTGCATTACTTTCTATGGGGGCTGCCTGCCTGCATTACTTTCTATGGGGGCTGCCTGCCTGCATTACTTTCTATGGGGGCTGCCTGCCTGCATTACTTTCTATGGGGGCTGCCTGCCTGCATTACATTCTATGGGGGCGGCCTGCCTGCATTACTTTCTATGGGGGCTGCCTGCCTGCATTACATTCTATGGGGGCTGCCTGCCTGCATTACATTCTATGGGGGCTGCCTGCCTGCATTACTTTCTATGGGGGCTGCCTGCCTGCATTACTTTCTATGGGGGCTGCCTGCCTCATTACTTTCTATGGGGGCTGCCTGCCTGCATTACATTCTATGGGGGCTGCCTGCCTGCATTACTTTCTATGGGGGCTGCCTGCCTGCATTACTTTCTATGGGGGCTGCCTGCCTGCATTACTTTCTATGGGGGCTGCCTGCCTGCATTACATTCTATGGGGGCTGCCTGCCTGCATTACTTTCTATGGGGGCTGCCTGCCTGCATTACATTCTATGGGGGCTGCCTGCCTGCATTACTTTCTATGGGGACTGCCTGCCTGCATTACTTTCTATGGGGGCTGCCTGCCTGCATTACTTTCTATGGGGGCTGCCTGCCTGCATTACTTTCTATGGGGGCTGCCTGCCTGCATTACTTTCTATGGGGGCTGCCTGCCTGCATTACACTCTATGGGGGCTGCCTGCCTGCATTACTTTCTATGGGGGCTGCCTGCCTGCATTACTTTCTATGGGGGCTGCCTGCCTGCATTACTTTCTATGGGGGCTGCCTGCCTGCATTACTTTCTATGGGGGCTGCCTGCCTGCATTACATTCTATGGGGGCTGCCTGCCTGCATTACTTTCTATGGGGGCTGCCTGCCTGCATTACTTTCTATGGGGGCTGCCTGCATTACTTTCTATGGGGGCTGCCTGCCTGCATTACATTCTATGGGGGGCTGCCTGCCTGCATTACATTCTATGGGGGCTGCCTGCCTGCATTACATTCTATGGGGGCTGCCTGCCTGCATTACATTCTATGGGGGCTGCCTGCCTGCATTACATTCTATGGGGGCTGCCTGCCTGCATTACATTCTATGGGGGCTGTGCTGCATTATATTGTATGGTGTCTGCCTGCATTACATTCTATGGGGGCTGGCTGCATTCCATTCCATGGGCCTGTGCTGCATTATATTCTATGGGGCTGGCTGCATTCCATTACATCGGCCTGTGCTGCACTATATTCTATGGGGCTGGCTGCATTCCATTCCATGGGCCTGTGCTGCATTATATTCTATGGGGCTGGCTGCATTCCATTCTATGGACCTGTGCTGCATTATATTCTATGGGGCTGGCTGCATTACATTGTATGGTGGCTGTGCTGCATTATATTGTATGGGGCTGTGCTGCATTATATTCTATGGGGCTGTGCTGCATTATATTCTATGGGGCTGTGCTGTATTACATTCTATGGGGCTGTGCTGCATTTAATTCTATGGGGCTGGCTGCATTACATTCTATGGAGGCTGTGCTGCATTACATTCTATGGGGCTGGCTGCATTACATTCTATGGGGGCTGTGCTGCATTACATTCTATGGGGACTGTGCTGCATTAAATTCTATGGGGCTGTTCTGCATTACATTCTATGGGGGCTGTGCTGTATTACATTATATGGGGGCTGTGCTGTATTACATTCTATGGGGGCTGTGCTGTATTACATTCTATGGGGGCTGTGCTGTACTATAGTCTATGGGGGCTGTGCTGTATTATAGTCTATGGGGGCTGTGCTGTATTACATTCTATGGGGACTGAGCTGTTATGCTGGATACAGCTGTAATTATATGTTATATAGTCGTGTTACACTCCCCTCACTTCTTGTAGCCTACAAGTGTACAAAGATATTATACAGTCACCATGCGACAAGTGGGCCTGTGTGACTTCAAATGCCAGGGCTGAATTTTAGTCCCAGTCCGGCCCTGCTCAACACACAGTATGATGTCTCCATGCACAATATGATGCCCCCACAGTATACCCCATGCCATTGCACACCATATGAGTCAGCAGAGTACACCCCACACAGTATAATGTCCCCACAGCTCCTCCCACAGTATAATACCCACACAGACTACCTCCCACACAACTTGATACCCCCACACAGTATGATGTCTCCAAAGCCCCTTTATATACAGTATGATGTCTCCACAGCCTCCATATAGTATGATGCCCCCACACAAAATATGATGCCCCCACAGTACTTCTCACCCAGTATGATGTACCCACAGCCCCCCCCCACACACACACACACAGTATGATGGACCCCACAGAACTCTACACATTATGATATATACTTAGATAACCCCTTTAAAATGAACATTAAAGGCACCCCAGAATGTCGAACAATGTGCAGAAACTCTCTGTATTTGTGCAGGGTTTACACAAACCTTGCCTCGTTTTGGACTGAGACTTGCTGAGATTGGGGTAATTGTGCCCAATAGTTCCTGATAATTCGGCACTGCTGGGAACTATGCCTAATGAGGTGCTGTCCTACCAGGATACGGGGGTCCTGTGACCCCCGTTACTGATTCACGGAGTCAGCGTTCCCCATGGAGAGGAAGCCATATTTGCCCTTGGTGCTGCATTTTCCATTACATGTTTGATAATTACGGGAGTTGCCGAGCCCGCAGTGAGTTTGTTATGGTTGACCCTTGGCTGACATTTTTAGGGGTCATTGGCCACCACCATTCTACTGAATGGCTGGGCATACTGACAAGTTGATGTGTATTTCCGCAGCAGAAAGGGTTAGTCCTAAAAAAAAGTACATCATCCCCATTCCATAGAATAGAAAATCAGTAACTGATGAATGGGGGTCCTACCGCTTGGCCCACCACATCATCAAAATTGGGGCTCTGGATCCTTGGAACTGGACTATGCAAAACCTATGTTAATGTAGCAAAAAATACAATGCTCCATTCATTGTCTATGAGACTGTGGAATGCAGCGCTCAGCAATTTGCATCAGTCTAGTAGACAATGAATGGAGTGGAGGCAGCGCTTGCTCAATCCATTCAATTCAAGACCGGTATCTGCCTTTTTCAGGATCAGTGGGGGTCCCAGCAGTCGGATAACCAGTGATTAGTAAGAAATCCCATATACTATGGATTGAGAATAACTTCTTATGGTTAGAGAATAACCCTGCAATTCTTATTTGATTCAGTGAGGTTCTTGGACCAAACATTATAAGGAAGAAGGAGCATCATAATATAACATAATGGTGCATTATAATCTCATAACTGTCTATTCTCTTCACTTTGTCGGGCCTGAGGGTCGGATTGCATCACATTAACCTCAATGCGGGTTTCCTGGGATGAGGCGGGATTCCCAGTGGACACCAGTTTGCACACTAGTGTGAGGTCTCGGGCTGCTGACTCACTGTGGCGTGCTGACAGGGGATGAATCAGCGTTTCCTCACTCCACGACTGAAGCTGTTGTGTAACTGAATATTTCATCACAGCACAACAATTACCAGAAATGCAACCGAAACAAGAGATTCTGCTGAAGTACACCGGATCAAATGTTCTGTTTTATTCCCTAGGAACCATGTGATTCCATATTTATATGACTCCTCATATTAACGGGCCATATTCCCGTACACAGAGTATAAAAACCTAGGAAGGTGGGTGATACAGTAAGGGTATGTGCCCACCATCTGGAACTGGCAGCACTTTGGATGCAGCGCATGTTCGCTGCCGTCTATAGAACGCAGATGAGTCCACATGTGTTCACAGAACCGTGCGGAATCACCGCGTCCAATACATTCTATTAGTGAAATTGACATGCTGCAGTCTGGAGAGACGTGATACATGTCTGTCTCTGTGGGTGAGCCGCGGGCTTCTCTGGACGCATAGTGGACAGCGTCCAACCCGCAGCATTTCCTGATCGTCTGCACATACCCTAACAGCAAAATAAACTTGGTCTTAGCTGAAAAGAGCAATCATGCTCAAATATTGGCATATGGTTGTTAAATAATACCGCCATACCGCCACACAGTACTATAATATCACCATAATATCATACAGTGTTATAATACCGCCATACCACCACACAGTGCTATAATACCGCCATACCATCATACAGTGCTAGAATACAACCATACAGTGCTATAATGCCACCATACAGTACTAGAATACCACCATACAGTGCTATAATACTGCCACACAGAGCTATAATACCACCATACCATCATACAGTGCTATAATACCGCCATACCACCATGCAGTGCTATAATACCGCCATACCACCATACAGTGCAATAATACCACCATGCCACCGTACAGTGCTAGAATACCACGATACAGTGCTAGAATACCAGTATACCACTATACAGTGCTATTATACCATCATACAATGTTATAATACCACCATACACTGCTATAATACCCCCATACCATTATACAGTGATATACCACCATAAAGTGCTATACCACCATACCACCAAACAGTGCTATAATACCATAATACAGTGCTATGATACCACCATACCATCATACAGTGCTATAATATCACCATACCATTGTGAAGAAACCAGAGTATATCTTAATTACCCAGACTAATATGTTTTTGCAAACCAAGAAGAATTGACTTTTTATCTGTATATTAGCTTGTGAATTTAAGTGTTTATGTCTGGTGGGTCAAGAAGGCAGACTTGCAAACTGATATACTATTTAACATACTGTGTAAAGGTACCATCACATTTAGCGACGCTGCAGCGATCTAGACAACGATGCCGATCGCTGCCGCATCGCTGTGTGGTCGCTGGAGAGCTGTCACACAGACAGCTCTCCAGTGACCAACGATGCCGAAGTCCCCGGGTAACCAGGGTAAACATCGGGTTACTAAGTGCAGGGCCGCGCTTAGTAACCCGATGTTTACCCTGGTTACCAGTGAAGACATCGCTGAATCAGCGTCACACACGCCGACTCAGCGATGTCTGCAGGAGATCCAGCGACGAAATAAGGTGCTGGCCTTCTAGCTCCGACCAACGATGTCACAGCAGGATCCTGATCGCTGCTGCATGTCAAACACAACGATATCGCTATCCAGGACGCTGCAACGTCACGGATCGCTAGCGATATCGTTGTTAAGTTGTTCAGTGTGAAGGTACCTTCACACGAAGCGACGCTGCAGCTAGCGACAACGATGCCGATCGCTGCAGCATCGCTGTTTGGTCGCTGGAGAGCTGTCACACAGACCGCTCTCCAGCGACCAACGATGCCGTGGTCCCCGGGTAACCAGGGTAAACATCGGGTTGCTAAGCACAGGGCCGCGCTTAGTAACCCGATGTTTACCCTGGTTACCAGCGTAAAATGTAAAAAAACCAAACAGTACATACTTACATGCGTCCCCCGGCGTCCGCTTCCTGCACTGTGTGAGCGCCGGCAGTAGCAGGGCACAGCGGTGACGTCACCGCTGTGCTGTGCTTTCACTTTCACTTTGCGGCGCTCAGTCAGTGTGGGAAGCGGACGCCGGGGGGACGCATGTAAGTATGTACTGTTTGTTTTTTTTACATTTTACGCTGGTAACCAGGGTAAACATCGGGTTACTAAGCGCGGCCCTGCGCTTAGTAACCCGATGTTTACCCTGGTTACCAGTGTAAAATATCGCTGGTATCGTTGCTTTTGCTGTCAAACACAACGATACACGGCGATCGGACGACCAAATAAAGTTCTGAACTTTATTCAGCAACCAGCGACATCACAGCAGGATCCTGATTGCTGCTGCGTGTCAAACTAAACGATATCGCTAGCGAGGACGCTGCAACGTCACAGATCGCTAGCGATATCGTTACAAAGTCGTTTCGTGTGAAGGTACCTTAAGTCTGTAATAGTGACTTGTACATAGTGTGTGTTTATCTTTGTTTATTGTGTGCTGATATGCTAATTGCGTATTGTATTCTGCAACCAGTTTGTTGACTTTGAAGGTAGATAGGAAAAGGCTGTGAGGGGGACTGAAGGACACTGGGTAATTCTAAGGGTACTGTCACACTCTGCAACTTTCCAACGATCACGACCAGCGATACGACCTGGCCGTGATCGTTGGTAAGTTGTTGTGTGGTCGCTGGGGAGCTGTCACACAGACAGCTCTCCAGCGACCAACGATGCCGAAGGCCCCGGGTAACCAGGGTAAACATCGGGTTACTAATCGCAGGGCCGCGCTTAGTAACCCGATGTTTACCCTGGTTACCGTCGTAAATGTAAAAAAAACAAACCGTACATGCTCACCTTTCGGTGTCCGTCAGGTCCCTTGCCGTCTCCTTCCCGCTCTGACTGTGACTGCCGGCCGGAAAGTAAACACACAGCACAGCGGTGACGTCACTGCTGTGCTCTGCTTTCACTTTACGGCGGCACTCAGTCAGAGCGGGAAGCAGACGGCAAGGGACCTGACGGACACCGAAAGGTGAGTATGTACGGTTTGTTTTTTTTACATTTACGATGGTAACCAGGGTAAACATCGGGTTACTAAGAACGGCCCTGCGCTTAGTAACCCGATGTTTACCCTGGTTACAATCGAACGCATCGTTGGATCGGTGTCACACACACCGATCCAGCGATGACAGCAGGAGATCCAGCGACGAAATAAAGTTCCAAACGATCTGCTACGACGTACGATTCTCAACAGGGTCCCTGATCGCTGCTGCGTGTCAGACACAGCGATATCGTATGGATATCGCTGGAACGTCACGGATCGTACAGTCGTAGCGATCAAAGTGCCACTGTGTGACAGTACCCTAAAAGTAGCTTACAGGCCTCGGGTATAAAAATGCTCAGAGAACAGATCTGAAAAACACAGAGCTACCAGACGGAAATTCTGCAAGATACGCAATGGAGGAGAGACAGGACTGCAGCCAATTCATCATGGCACCATCACGCGGGACACTGATCTAGGATTCTATAGGAAACAACCTAGGGGTTTTCGGCTCCGGTTGGAAGGACACAGATCTGATCCAGTGACCATCTCTGAACCATGGATATGTTTGGAGAAAGCCAGGGTTGGGACCCGCTGGTCGCCTGGTTCCATGGAGACAGTCGGATAAGCTAGGTGGTGATTCTCGTGTCAACTGGCTTTGGACCTTGTACGGACTCTGTGGACTGTTCTCTGTCATCTTCCTATGCTTGTCGATATCTCTTCTCTGTGGGTGTATCACAGGTGGGATAGCGACCCTGGGAGCTCGGACATAACATCTACCATTATCCCAGTGAGTCAGCGGAAGGGTGAGGCCCTGTAATGTGCACCATCTTGGGGTAATTGCTGAGATTGTTCTGTTTGCTATTGAGTGTTGTGGTTCAATAAAGTATTGTCACACTGTTTTACCCTCACCCTGTGTTGTCTGTGTAGTGTATTGCCCACGGGGAGATAGAGCGGGTGTTCAGTGGTATGAGCCCTGGTCCATGCAGTCTTGTTAAAGGCAGACTTGTTAAAGGCGGACTAGAGCACTCACTGACCCCGTTCATCCACAACCATCATACAGTGATATAATACTGCCATACTACCATACAGTGCTATAATACCACCATACCATCATACAGTGATATAAAACCGCAATACCACCATACAGTGTTATCATACTATCATACAGTGCTATTGCTGTGCTTTGATGAATTCCAGGAAAACGTTACCTGCCTGCATTGTGCCCCCTGTACAGTTTGGCACCTCTGACCCTTAGTTTCAGTGACAGAAAATGAATGCTTAATGCTTCACCACCAGACATCTAGGACAATTTTAGCTTCCAACTCTATGGGAACATTTTGGGGAAGACCCTTTTCTGCTCTTAATGACTGCGCCTAGTGTACAAGATCTATAAAGAGATGGTTGGGGGAATTTGGTGGGAAGATCATGACTGGTGGACGCACAGAGGTCAGACCTCAGCCCCATCCAACAACAAAACTGAAGAATGTAAGCCCGGCCTCTCCCCAACATCAGGGTCTCTCCTCACAAGTGCTCTTCTGAATAAAAAAAGGCAAGAAATCCCACAGACACCTCCAAAAATCTTGTAGAAATCCTTCCCAGAAGAGCAGGAGCCGATATATCTGCAGAGGAACCGACTCCATATTAATGTCTATGGATTGACAGTGGGAGGTCATGAAAGCTCCTGTAGGTGATGTGGTGGTGTCCCATATTGTGTATTTCCTATCTTGTCAAGTCAGTAGGAAAAATGTAAGCGTGGCATAGTCCTCCCTAGCTGTAGTACTATAGGGATGTTTGCAGTATTCTCAGTTCCTCCTTAGTCATTGTCTGATTGAGGAGCCAATGTCAATATAAAGAAGTGACATGTCATGTACAAATTTTAGAAGTAAAGCCCATGGGGTCCCGGCACTGAAAGCCCCCACTGACCACTAGAACAAAGAGGCTGTGGTGCTCTGCTGAGATCTATGCACATCGGCCTCCCGACGACTCTTTTAATGCCATGTACATGGCCCATATGCAGCAAATATAGGAGAAGAGCCAAGAAAAGCCAACTGGAGACTAGACGGGTTATCAAAAATAGTAAAAAGGTGCAATAGGACAATAGGTATGGAGACATTTAGCTGGGTGCCCTACCCCGACCTTGGTTTCTCAGAAAATATACGGTAGTTCTCTTTTTAGCCATATTTGGCACATTGAAATACCTGGTGTCAAACTTCTGACCCAATTCTACAAACACTTGACTGGAGAGATGACTGCAGTTGATCGCAGCTTTCTCCATTGAAGTGAAGATCTGAAGTTTTGGGTTGTATTAATCACCTAGGCAGGTTAACAATGCAACTAGTTTTACACTGACGAGCAAAAGGGTGACAATGTTTTGAACTTTTGACTTTCGGGCTCCATATCTCACCTTCCACTATGGCTTTGATCGTGAGACTGCCATCATCTCATAGACAATCATCTTGGATATCTCATATATAAATTTGACTTGCAACGATATAGCGTATGGTTAGTTATGCAGATTCTTATCACATCACTGCATTGTTACTGTTTTGCTCCTGGTGATGGAAAATATTTTTCTTCCTGGATACTACAAATTACAACCTGTTCTCACATTCCCTAAGAGCTCAGTGTGTTATTAGGTTGATTTCCAAATGAAAGGTCATTGGTTCGAATTGAAGAGCCACCATGAAGACGATTTCCCAAGAAAGGAGAAACAGCATCATCCAGCTCATCGATAGCAGTCTCTCTGCCAAGAAAATTGCCAAACTACATCATGTGAGGCCATCACAGCTGGAAGAATAGGAAATGAAGTCAATTGATTAATTCAAAAGCCAAGAGGTGGACGTCCAGGTAAAATATAGAAGTCAATAAGTCAGCTTATCACAAGGTCTATCAGTTCTGGTGTGGCAAACATGGCTTTGGAGGAGGCTCATATGCTTCGTAATAGTGAGATCACAGAAGTCCATGAAGGCACCGTGTGATGCACCTTACACAAGTCTTGAATGGTGGCCTGAAAAATGGTGAAGGAGCCTTGAATTCTATATCATCATTAGAAGAATCGGCTCATGTGTGCAAAAATTACGAAAAGTGGACAGTAGAAGATTGGAAACTGATGATTTGAAGCGATGAGAAGAAAGTCAATAGACTAAGCTCTGATGGGTACAAATGGGTCTGGAAGACACATGGGAAAAGGGGGCTAACGGATTGAGAAATCAAAGGCACTGTCAGGTGCAGTGGAGGAATCTTGATGATATGAGGCTGTTTCACAGTAAAAGGCATTGGATACTTGACCAGGATTGATGGTGGTCTCACTGCCGATGGGATCACATGATTAATTAAGATACAAGTCGCAAACGCAGTTTAAAAACATATATATCAAAAAAGGTAAAAAAGACAGGATATAGCATAATAATATAAAATCAAATAGAATAAAAACAATAAAATGCATACAAATAATAAGAAAACGGGGCAAAAGTGCAGCCATTATGTGACCTTTTCAATGTTGAGACTTAACCCCTCAGGTGCCAGTGTGCCGAGTTTAAAAATCCAATAACTTTCTCTTCTTACTAAATTGGTAGAGCGATCTGGCATATCATTTGGTATCTGATCTATGATGGTAAGATTTAGTGAACTTAGGTTCCTATTATGTACTGCGAGAAAGTGTTTTGACAGACTATGCATTAAATACCCATTCCGGATGTTCTGACGGTGTTTATTCATCCTTGCATGCATAGCTTGTATCGTCCGCCCGACATATTGCAGCCCACAACCACATTCGATCAGATAAACTACATAGCTAGAGTGGCAATTTACATGGCAGTTAATATTAAAACTGATGCCCGTAGTGTATGACCGAAATTATTTTGCTCCATTACTGATGGAGCCACAACATAAACACTTAGCTGCCCTGCAAGCAAAGCAACCCGGATTATGGTGTGTCCGGCAACTGGATGTGGATGAACACTCACAAGTTACGTTGCTGGGAGCAACGATGTTACAAAGGGTGCGATTTTTTCTGAAGATGGTTCTAGGTTGCGCAGGAATATGTGCTGATAAAACTGGATCCCATTTCAAAATGAACCAATATTTTTTCAAAAGGATTCGTACGACCCCATGTGATTGGTTAAAGGTCGTTATAAAACTCCATTTAGTGAAATCAGAGGGTTTAACAGACCTATTATTCTTATTTTTAATCTGCTCAATGCATTCTGTTTGTGTGAAGGCTCTGGCTCTTGTGAATGCATCAAAAACCAATTTTTTAGGGTACCCTTTACTCTTAAAACGATGTTTCAGGATATCGGCATCTTTGAAGAAATCACTGTCTTTAGTGCAGTTCTTCCTGATCCTCCAGTACTGCCCATAAGGGATATTTGAAATCCAATTAGGGAGGTGGCCACTGCTAAAACTTAGATAGCTATTTACGTCTACCCTTTTGAAATGCGTGGATGTTGAAAAGTGACCATGCGGGGCAACATGTACCAATAAATCTAGAGATTGGTTTGCTTTACTAGATAAGTTGGCTGTGAATTGGTTGGTGCTCCTTTATATACTCACTCTGGCCCACTCTCTGTATACTGCCACCTGATGAAGACGGAGCTGTTCCGTCGAAACGCGTTGTGGATTTCAATAAACAAAGAAACTTTTAATCCTTTCATCTGTGTCCTGTGCGCTCCCATGTGACCGGAGTATCTTGCAACTCATCCTTTAGTAAACTGCACATACTTATCGGTACATATTGCAGCACTGGCTGGCAGTTAGTGGCCATGTTGCTGGTGTGTGGCAATATATGCCACCTTCCTCTGATTTCTGGGCAAGGGTGTTAAGGGCTTGCCAGTAGCATTGAATCTAGGGGCAAAAATAACCTGATCCTACGACACAAATTTACTTCTACATAATCTCTATATTTGCTTCAATATAATATTAAAAGGGGTAGTTTGTGTAAGGAATGATTAGAGGATACCTTTCTCTGTAAATATTGAATCAAGTGTTTTAGCACTGCTCATTAACACTCCTTCACAGGGGCCCACCGGGGAATTCATCGGTTTCCCAGTGGGCCAGTCCAAGCCTGCTTTAGATGAACAACTACAACTACATGTCAACGTACCTTTTAGACTGGGACTACAACGGGACTTGCACCGCGACACCGCTCTATGCCGCTGCATCACAGCCTAATTCATGTGAATGGGGTTGCATTGTGACCCGCAAGGTACCTTTGACACGACAAGTATCAAGCATTTTTGCAGTTTGCTTCTCATTGGTTAGTATAGGTTATTATTGTCAAATCTCAATGGAAAAAAAAACATATCGGTGTACACCACCATTAAATCAAAGAATATAGGGAAAAGGGGTGAAGAATTGGAACGGGATGAGTAATAAATTAGCGAAAATCGGGTCTCAACGGAGTAAATAAGAGAGTGAACGCCATCAAAATGGTAAATACCAGGAGAGGTACAGTTACCTCCATATATATTTGGACAGAGTCAACATTTTTCTAATTTTGGTTATAGACATTACCGCAATGAATTTTAAACAAAACAATTCAGATGCAGTTGAAGTTCAGACTTTCAGCTTTCATTTGAGGGTATCCACATTAAAATTGGATGAAGGGTTTAGGAGTTTCATGTGTCCGGCCCTGATGATGTGCTGGCGGGTCCTTGTTCTGCGTCAGGGACTCCCGGTAACGTGTCCGGGCCACCCAGGGGCACGTCCGAGGAGGGACCGCGTGATGCATTCCGGCCCTGGTGACGCTTGACGCTTCTGGGGCAGGCCCTGATGACATGGCCAGGGGGCGCCCTGGTAACGTGTCTGGGGTGGGCCTTGTTGACACAGCTGGGTGCTCCAGTGGGGCGTCGGAGCAGGCAGTAGCATCGAGGCTTAGGGGTCATGTCGGTGTGGTGTGCTTTGCCAGTGGTCACGTGTTCCGTGCCAGCGGGGGGCTGGACACACTGGGGACCGCATCACAGGGGGCGCGGCTGATGGGCTCTGGGGAGGAGATCTCTGCAATGGCGCCGAAGACCAGGTGACCTGCTGACCCGGATACAGGATGGGGGTGTGCCCTGATCCTTTTCTGAAAGGATGGAGTTGTGTGAGCAGCAGGAGCAGGTACATCTTGTACAGCAGCAGCTTGGTCAGAAGCCTCGACGATACAGTGACAGTGCGGGAAGTGGCCGTGTAAGTGACAGTCTGGATTCTGCAGGGAGCTCCAGTCAGGGGAGCTCCAGCAGAGTGAACGATTCAGCAGTCTCGAGGGAAGATCCTTCGGCTGAGATGCATCACCCTTGTAATCTGGTACCTATTCATTTGATTCAAACTTGTAAGTGATTTACGTGAAATTTTACTCTGTGATGTAGTCTTCACCTTATTTTCCTCCTGATTCCTGCCAGGGAAAGAAGTGTGCAGGGAAATCAAGACATAAGGTGTGTGCAGTTTGCAGGTTCCCCTTGCTGCCTAATTTCGCTACGAGTCTAAGGGAAATTATTAGGACTGAAGTAAAAGAGTCCATGATGTCCCTGTCCCAAGGAGAGGCCCATAACGGGAAAGAAAAAAGGAGGAAGACTAGGTCCCCGAAATGGGACACTTCTAGTGACTTTCTCAGGGGCGAGGATTCTTCTGGGTCATCTTCATCAGCATCTTCTTCTTCGGTTCTGTTTCCCCATAGACTGGGTGGATAAATTGGTGAAGGCAGTCAGGAAAACTATGGGGATAGTAGAGACAGAGCCTGAGCAGTCAGATCAGGATGTCCTGTTTGGATGACTGGACCAGAGGAAACGTAGGTCCTTCCCCTTGAATGATGAGATCCACTATCTCGTATACTGAGAGTGGAAAAGACCAAAGAGGAAAGGTTCCCTTCCCCAGCGTTTAAAAGGAGGTATCCTTTTTATGATCCAATGCCGAGTTCTTGGGATAAGGCCCCGAAACTTGATGGGGCAGTAGCCAAGGCGTCAAAAAAATCCTCTTTGCCCTTTGAGGACATGTGGACTTTAAAGGACCCAAAGGATAAGAAGGCGGATACCTTCCTTAAGAGAACCTGGGAGATGTCGGCAGGAACTCTAAGGCCAGCGGTAGTGTCTACATGTGTGGCCAGGTCTATTATGATCTGGTTGGACTGACTAGAGACTCACCTGAAGGAGAGATCTTCTAGAGAGACTATTCTGGAGTCATTATCAATGATACAGGGTGCCGCAGCATTCTTATCAGATGCCTCAGCGGACTCGATCAGGTTGGCCCTCGAGTGCAGCCCGGAGAGTGTTGTGGCTGAAATGCTGGCTCGGGGAAATTCAGGCCAGGTCTAATCTTTGTGATATTCCATGCGAGGGGATGTACCTGTTTGGGCCTAGCCTTTCAGGGACCGAACCAAGTGGGATGACAGAAGGAGGAAAGGTAGGGGGCTCATGTTTGGGAGCTCCCATCCGGAGCATAAGAAACCACCTCAATGACTGCCCGCCCAGGTGGGGAGTAGGCTGTCAGCCTTTTACCCTGCCTGGATTAAAATCCAATAGTGACTGGGTTCGTAGACTGAGATTCTTTCGATCCCACTGGACAGGTTCATGGTAACCCCTTCCCGGTATTCCTCCGCAGAACAACAAACCCCTGGAAGCAGAGGTCCTGGAGCAGTTGCGTAAGGCTGTCCTGGTGGAGGTTCCCTTGTCAGAAAGGGGTAAGAAGTTTTATTCCCCCTATTTCTGACTCGGAAGCCAGACGGCTGCTTTAGAACTATAATAAACCTAAAAGGTCTAAATCAGTTCTTGAAAGTGTGCCCATCAAAATGAAATCAATTACATCTGCAATAAAACTAATCTTTAAAAATGGTTTCATGGCAGTGTTGGATCTTAAGGATGCATACTGTCAGGTGTCTGTACCTGCGGAGCACCAGCGGTTCCTCAGGGTGGCGGTGGTCATAGAGGGCACAATTAGACATTTTTAATTTAAAGCTCTCCCCTTTTGGTCTCACCATTGCCCTTCAGGTCTTCACGAAGGTGGTGGCAGAAGTCATGGCACATCTACGTGAAACCAACTCCTTGATTATTCCCTATCTGGATGATTTTTTTTATTGTGGGCAGGTTAGCTGATTATTACTCGACATAAGTAAAAGGAATAATGGCCACCTTGGGACACTTGAGGTGGCTATTGAACATTAAGAATTCACGCCTAGAACCTCTAAAGGTGCAGGAGTTCCTAGGGCTAATTCTAGACTCAGAGAATGAGGAATGTCGACTACCAGCTGGAAAATTAGATAACATTCAACATCAGGTGATGAGAGCGTTAAACAGTCCCTCTCTGTCCCTTAGAAAGGCAATGTCTTTTTTGGGGTCACCAACCTCCTGCATCCCAGCAGTCCGGTGGACTCAATTTCATACGAAAGCCTTACAGTGGGACATCTTGCTTAATGACAGATTCCTCAGGGGGTAACTGGATGGGTTAATTACTTTATCCCCATCTTCTTTGCAAACTCTTATGTGGTGGTTAGACTTGGCTAATCTATCCACAGAGGTTCCCTGGGTAAATCAGATATCTCGGGTAGTCACAGAGCTGCTAGCCCGACAGGCTGGGGGGCTCATCTGGGTGAGGCAATGGTCCAGGAAATTTGGAGAAAAGAGCAGTTAGGTAGCTCACCTAACCTGAAGGAACTGATGGCGGTGGAGCTACCTATAAGAAGGCTCCTTATATCCCTACAGGGTCATAATGTCAGGATCCTGTAGTGCAGCGGGGTGACAGATAGGCAGGGACCACAGAAAGTTCATCATAAATGGTGTCTTTATTTTTATAACTCACACATAGGAGTGTTGTCCTCCAGATCGCAGCCGGGTTTCCAAAACACAGTCCAGAACTCAGAACCCGTTGCCGTGGACAATGGCTCAGCCATGTCTTTTGGGTGCGTCAGCCACCTGAAAGTCCCAGTTCTGTGTTAGCTCCACATAGACCTGGGTTGCACAGAGCATCCTGCTCTGCAGCCTCCAAACTCCAACACTGACACACCGAAGGCAAAACTGACAGATTTATATGGAATCGTGGCCATAGAGCCACTTCCAAAACCCGGAGTGGAGAGAGGGATTCTCCCCACTACCAAACCTGCAAATCCCTCTAAAAATAAAAGCCTTAATGGGTTTTCCTAAAAATCTGACTGAGTCACTACTTGGACCCAATCCATTCTTTCTTTCATTTTGCCTTGAGACTCAGGCGTCCTGCTGTGAACAGAATAGACTCCAGCAGGTTTAATAGGACTCCGTCCTCATCCTGAGGAACACATATCGACCCTCGCATATGATCCCCCTCATTGCCTCACGATCCTCTCACAATCAAGTGACGGTGTGCTACATCAACCACCAAGGGGGAACCCGGTTCAAACCCTTAATGGAGTGGCGGATCAATTGTTTGAAGTAGCGTCAAACCATTTTCTATTACTGTGTGCTCTTAACATATGAGAAAAAGAAAACATCAGAGCAGACTTTTTAAGCCACAACCTATTCAGGCAGGGATACTGAATGATTCCATCTTCGAGCAGATTGTGCGGATGTGGGGTCATCCGGACATAGACCTCTTCACCACCAAAATAAACAGAAAGGTGAAGCAGTTCTGTTATCTCAACACCAGGGAAAAGCCACTGGCGGTGGATGCCTTCCTGATCAGGTGGAACTTCAAGCTAGCTTATACTTTCCCCCCATTAGCTCTGTTGCAGCTAGTAGTGAGGAAGGTCAGAGAAGACAGGGCAAGAATTATTGCCATTGCCCCCTTTTGGCCCAGAAGGGCATGGTTTTGTGGCTGAGGACCATGTCGGTCACCGAGCCTAGGGTGCTACCGGAGCACCTAGATTTATTAAGGCGTTAACTAGATCTAGACCCATCCTTAAGGAGAGAATAATGCCGTGGGACCTAAACCTGGTCCTTACAGCTATGACAGGTGCCCTGTTTGAACCCAGTGAGTCAGCCCCAATAAAGGTGCTTTCCCTTAAAGTAGCCATCCTGGTAGCATTAACATCTGCCCGAAGGGTGAGTGATATTCAAGCTCTTTCCACCATATACCCAGTTCCTGGAGGATAGGATTATCCTAAAGCCAGATCCATCTTATTTACCAAAGGTAACCTCCAAATTCAATAGGTTGCAGGAAATGGTTCTACCTTCCTTCCTTACTTCCCAATCCTAAGAACCAGAAAGAAATGAAGCTTCATACACTTGATGTCATGAGGTGCCTGTTAGAGTATTTGTCAGTCACTGATCCTTGGAAAAAGGATAATTCCTTATTTGTGTCCTTCCAGGGAGCTACAAGGGGCCTTAGGGTGTCAAGAAGCACTTTAGGTAGATGGATCAGGGAGGCCATTTCATTAGCTTATACGTCAAGTGGCAAGACAACGTCAGAAGGTCTGAGGGCTCACTCCACATGGGTCATGGCAGCCTCCTGGGCGGAAAGATTAGAGGTCTCGATCAAGCAGATATGTAAGGCAGCTACATGGTTTTCTCCTTCCACCTTTTATAAACATTATAGGCTGGATATGGGTGCTTTTTCCGATCTTACATTTGGAATACAAGATTTCTCTTGCGCATCACCCCTACTCTGGAACTCTCTACCACAACATATCAGACTCTCACCTACCATCGAAACCTTCAAAAAGAACCTGAAGACCCACCTCTTCCGGCAAGCCTACAACCTGCAGTAACCACCGATCGACCAAACCACTGCACGACCAGCTCTATCCTCAACTACTGTATCCTCACCCAACCCTTGTAGATTGTGAACCCTCGTGGGCAGGGTCCTCTCTCCTCCTGTACCAGTTATGACTTGTATTGTTCAAGATTATTGTACCTGTTTTTATTATGTATACTCCTCCTCACATGTAAAGCGCCATGGAATAAATGGCGCTATAATTATAAATAATAATAATAATAAGGGTACTCCAAGCTGTAGTCCCTCCCTAAATTTATTACCTTCCTGTAATTCTTTTGTGGTACTGTCATGGGAGACCGAATAAAGTCTTAGTTACTTACCGGTAACTGTATTTTTCAGAGCCCATGACAGCACCCTTATATTCCCTGCCTTCACGTGTGGGTGAGCACTTCTTCCACTTGTAAGTATTCATGGTTGTGAAATTATCTGGTGTTTGGTGTATTGTATGTTTTCTGCCATTAACCATGGGAGGTCCTCTCGAATTCTGTAATCCAACTGATGCGTGCGAGAGGTGCCGCTCTTTTATGTCTGTAGGTTTCCTGTCCTTGAAGGGCGGATCCCCTCTCTCGTGGAGCTGTCATGTGCTCCTAAAAATACTGTTACCGGTAAGTAACTAAGACTATTTGTACTAAAGAAATAGACACCCTGTTGGTATATGAGAATTGTTCATCATTATAAATTAGATTGCATAATTAAGGACACACCATTGGTGTATTAAATTGTAGATAATCACGGTAGTATATTACAAAGTAGATACCCTGATGGTATATTAGAGTGCTCTGCAGGGTTTTCTTCAGCGCTGCTGTTAGCTTGCGATGTATGTTCCAATATATTATAAAACTATTGATCTGAAATTTGGGAAACCTGACAGCATTGCCAGTGATCTCCAAGGCTGTCACTTATGGTATTCACTGGGAGGGTTTCAGTACTGAGCCTCCGCCGCTATATATTACGTGCGGCTTGTAGCAGGAGCAGCTAGGTTAAATATACACTTGCCGCTCGGTTGCACATGCGGTCATAGGGAGAAACAGTGTGCTGACAGATCAAGCACGCAGTCTTCCCTGAGAGTCACAGCCTGCGTTTGTCTCATATAGTAAGGGTATGTGCACACGTTCAGGAATTGGCAGCACTTTGGACGCAGCACATGTCTGCTGCGTCCAAAGCGCTGCCGTCTAATGCATATTGGTGAATCCCCATGTGTTCATTGAACCGTGCGGATTCACTGAGTCCAGTAAATTGTATGGGTAAAATTTATCTTGCGGAGGATTGCGTCTCCACAAGAAAAATAGACATGCTGCTGTCTGGAAACACGCGCTGCATGTTCGTCTCCGTGGGTGAGCTGCATAGTGGGCATGGGATTTCTTGCAATCCCATCCACTATGCTGTAACATCAATACCCTGCAGGTTGGACACTGCGCAAGTACACAGCATCCAACCCGCAGCTGTTACTTATCATGTTCACATATGCTTAGAGACTGTGCGGGCAGTTGAATGTGTGACACCTGCCACACAATCCACCACATGGTCAGAGGGGGAGACAGCGTGCTGATCACTCATGCACACAGTCTCCCTTGAGGTGCCCACCTGCATCTCTTACAGTTAGAGAACATGCAGGAGTCAAGAGTGATCAGTATGAGTAGGATACAATGTGCCAGTACTATTCTGAGATCACATCAATATCAGGACTAAGTCCCTGACGCGCGTTTCACCAGTATACAGGCTTTTTCTAAGGGCACGGTCAGCCCCATCCGCAGGATATTTATACATTCCATCAAGATTGACAGATGGGCCGGCCAATCATCACCTTTAATTTGGTGTATGGGGATTTCAAGGTGATGTCATTCAAAGAAGAAACCAGATTAATTTCCTTTCAGGACTTAGGATTCAGTTAAAATAACAGAGAGTTATTAGCTTAGAAGGGGTTATATTACAATGCACTATGTTCAGATAAAAGTTTTATAAATTATATATTAGTTATAAGGTATCATATTCAATGGCTAAACCTTATCTAAATCTCGGAATTTTATCAGAATAAGTGCAAATTGTTGAAAAAATAGGAATTACATTGTTATACCCTCTATTAAGACAGCTCCTGCTGTCTGACTTTTAGAAGTGTGGAAACCATCTCGTGAACCATTTTCTTTGTGTGCGCGTTAGTTGTGGCACCACCCTCTGTAGATCATCCAAGTGGCATGATTCAGCACAGAAGGAGCACTTCTTCCAATAAATGCAACAAACAGGAAAGTGATGCCATTGCAAGGGTGTAGTCAGAAACGGTAAAAACAAGACCAAGATCATAAGGCAGGGCATGGACTGGCTGGTGGCTCTCCCAAAATGGGGGGTGACAGCTGCATATATCTCTATGTAGATGTCACACTTGGGTCAGGAGAACCCCCTGTCCAGTCCATATCCTGCATTTCGATCTTGGTCCAATTTATACGGCCATCTGACTGGGCCCTTAAAGGGAGTTTGTCAGAACCAAGTGACTGTTCAAACTAGGCACTGGCACTCGATGCTACATTGGCGTAGCGCAAATAGTTCAGTGCTTCTATCTCTGCCCTTCTTTTCCTAGATTGACATATTTGATGAGATAGATGAAAAACAATTAGGTTGGACAGTAAACTAACCTGTTTGTCCACAACAAGGGTGCAACGAGTGTCTTAGCTTGGTTAAAACAGTCATAACTATGTGGTAAATGATATGTGAAATCTCTGCTTGCAGATCAACTGGGCATTTTTTCAGAGTCTTCTCAGCAGAGTTGACTTTCACCCCTCCCTTGCAGATGCTGCCAATCCAGATGTAGTAGAGCTGTGACTGTAAGCATCTAGAAAGGAGGAGTAAAAGCACACGTCGCCAGAGAAGACTCTGACGAAATGCCCAGTTGGTCTGCAAGCAGAGATTTCCCATAGAGCACTCCAGAAGCAACAAATGTGAATATCTCAGGAATGGAGTGACGCAGCGCAAAACAGATAAGTGCGGCAGAATCAGGGAAGCTCAGGATCTCTTAAAAAAACATTTATTTTTAAGCAAGTCATGGAATGCTTTTTTAAAGCCCGGAGTCCTTACAGATTTAACATGTCAAGATTATCAGACTTCACGGTAGTGCGATTTGGGGTTCAGAAAAATCCAACAATATCAGCAGGCACACTTTTTATCTGTTCTTACTAGCAGTGATAATGCGCAATATTGCACTGTGGTCTACCTTCATCACAAAGCATGAGAATGGGGGTACCATATAGATCTTTAGAGTACATTTTCATGGGGTGCATAAACTGCAGGTGTTCTGGGTGCAAAAAAACCCCTACAATGTATCAGGCTTCATTCAGACATCCGTAATTATTATCCGTGTTTTTCCTGGATTGAAAACATTTTAGTCTACGGGTCTGTTCACATGTCCCTTTTTTTTTTGTTTGAAGACTGAAAAAAAAATGGAGACATGTCTGATTTTGATATTTGTATGAGGTTCTTATAAAAAAAACGGATATCTCTGGGATACGATCCGTGCTTCATCTGGATCTGTCTGTGCTTCACTGAGCCATTGAGAGAAGTTTTGAAAAACCTCTATCATATTTTTTTTCGTATGTGAAAAACTGACACACGGATCCAAAAATGGGTCCAGGGCGCTGAAAAAAGAAAATCAGCTGCACATTTGCAATGCAAACAATGAAATGTTCAGCAAATCCTCAGAATTTCCACAGTATTTTTTTACATATTTTACAATGGATTTTTCTCCCATGGTACAGACCTTTAATCCTTTTTATCGCCAGCTAGTAATAGATGCGCTTACCTTAGAACATATCCTTCATTTTTCTGCAGCTTCTCCTTGCAGTAGATGAGGTGCTGTGCGCACTATGACTTATCTCTCCTGCGAACGCTCACAAATATATAGCGATGGGGAAGGAAAAAATGTTCTAGTGAAATTTTGAAGGAGAGATAAGAAGTATGAAAAAGTTGAAAGCGAGAGACCAGCCGGCTAATCTGCTCGGGCCCAGCCGTGTGGAAGTCAGCTGATGATGAGTGATGCATCATACTAGGAATTCACCCCAACCCTCTTCTGTAGAAAGACTCTTCCCATAGTATTACTGTACTCCGCTACGAACAGCAAAGAGCGTTTATACCCAAATCCCAAAGTCCATGAAATATAGAGACATTCCTTTAACCTGGCAATTTACAATCCAGAAAGTCTCAGTGATCTTTATTGATCTATATCCTGATGAGTTGCACTTTGTTACGCACCCGTGAGAACTATTAAACACACATTTGTATCGTAGACTCACTGTGCCGTGGACCGAGGAGAGCCTGGAGGGGCATGGTTACGCGAACACCCTTCCCTAGAGCCCCTGATGGTGGCATTAGACTCGGCTCTGGATAGACGCCAGGTGCTACTCTTGGACAGACCTTGAACACACAGCAGCTGACCACCAAAGGGACAGGAAGCCGCAATGATAGGTGCTGGCAGGAACGGCAGGTATACTGCCTGACATGGCTGATTCACAGGCAGGCAAGTACTGGCAGACACGGCTGGTATACAGACAGGTGCAGGCGGGTACAGCTGATGTACTGGCAGACACAGCTGGTATACAGACAGATGCTGGAGGGTACAGCTCAGGGTCTATCTGGCCTACCGGAGAACCGGTGGGCCCAGGCACTGGCACCTGCTGGCATACAGGGCCCCTGCTGCTCCAGGAGCCCCCAGCCAGTGGCGTGTCGCTAATAGCGGCACAACATGCAGCTGCTTTGGGTCCCGTGAGTCAGGAGGCCCGCCCGGTGCCAATGGAGCAGCTCCGGGTGACAGGAGGCAGAAGCCGGCTGCTGTGGATAAAGCCTGTCCCGGCTGCTAAAAATAAATTGGTGTGGAGAGGAGTGAATATTCATTTTACTTAGCAGTTGCAGGCTGCGGCTAACACTGTCTGCTATCATAGATGCCGATACAGTTGAAAGCAATAATGGAGGAGAGAGCGTCAGATGACACTCCCTCTCCCATCATTCCCCTCTGCCTCTGACACAGCGGGTGCGTGACGACGTCACTTCATCGCGTATCCGCTGTGTGCCAGGCAGACGGAAGTGCAGCTGCGAATACCGGGGCAGAGCCGGGAGCAGCAGGGGAACGAAGAGGAGAGGTGAGTATTGTTATATATACAGTTAGGTCCATATATATTTGGACAGAGACAACATTTTTCTAATTTTGGTTATAGCCATTACCACAATGAATTTTAAACAAAACAATTCAGATGCAGTTGAAGTTCAGACTTTCAGCTTTCATTTGAGGGTATCCACATTAAAACTGGATGAAGGGTTTAGGAGTTTCAACTCCTTAACATGTGCCACCCTGTTTTTAAAGGGACCAAAAGTAATTGGACAGATTCAATAATTAAAAATAAAATGTTCATTTTTAGTACTTGGTTGAAAACCCTTTGTTGGCAATGACTGCCTGATGTCTTGAACTCATGGACATCACCAGACGCTGTGTTTCCTCCTTTTTGATGCTCTGCCAGGCCTTCACTGCGGTGGTTTTCAGTTGCTGTTTGTTTGTGGGCCTTTCTGTCTGAAGTTTAGTCTTTAACAAGTGAAATGCTGCTCAATTGGGTTGAGATCAGGTGACTGACTTGGCCATTCAGGAATATTCCACTTCTTTGCTTTAATAAACTCCAGGGTTGCTTTGGCTTTATGTTTTGGGTCATTGTCCATCTGTAGTATGAAACGACGACCAATCAGTTTGGCTGCATTTGGCTGGATCTGAGCACACAGTATGGCGGCTCTGAATACCTCAGAATTCATTCGGCTGCTTCTGTCCTGTGTCACATCATCAATAAACACTAGTGACCCAGTGCCACTGGCAGCCATGCATGCCCAAGCCATCACACTGCCTCCGCCGTGTTTTACAGATGAGGTGGTATGCTTTGGATCATGAGCTGTACCACGCCTTCGCCTTACTTTTCTCTTTCCATCATTCTGGTAGAGGTTGATCTTGGTTTCATCTGTCCAAAGAATGTTCTTCCAGAACTGTGCTGGCTTTTTTAGATGTTTTTTAGCCTTTTTATTCTTGATGCTTATGAGTGGCTTGCACCGTGCAGTGAACCCTCTGTATTTACTTTCATGCAGTCTTCTCTTTATGGTAGATTTGGATATTGATACGCCGACCTCCTGGAGAGTGTTGGTCACTTGGTTGGCTGTTGTGAAGGGGTTTCTCTTCAGCATGGAGATTATTCTGCGATCATCCACCGCTGTTGTCTTCCGTGGGCGCCCAGGTCTTTTTGCATTGATGAGTTCACCAGTGCTTGCTTTCTTTATCAGGATGTACCAAACTGTAGATTTTGCCACTCCTAATATTGTAGCAATTTCTCGGATGGGTTTTTTCTGTTTTCGCAGCTTAAGGATGGTTTGCTTCACCTGCATGGAGAGCCCCTTTGACCGCATGTTTACTTCACAGCAAAACCTTCCAAATGCAAACACCACACCTCAAATCAACTCCAGACCTTTTATCTGCTTAATTGAGAATTACATAACAAAGGGATTGCCCACACCTGTCCATGAAATAGCCTTGGAGTCAATTGTCCAATTACTTTTGGTCCCTTTAAAAACAGGGAGGCACATGTTAAAGAGCTGAAACGCCTAAACCCTTAATCCAATTTTAATGTGGATACCCTCAAATGAAAGCTGAAAGTCTGAACTTCAACTGCATCTGAATTGTTTTGCTTAAAATTCATTGTGGTAATGTCTATAACCAAAATTAGAAAAATGTTGTCTCTGTCCAAATATATTTGGACCTAACTGTATACACTACAGACCAAAAGTTTGGACACACATTCTCATTTAAAGATTTTTCTGTATTTTCATGACTATGAAAATTGTAAATTCACACTGAAGGCATCAAAACTATGAATTAACACATGTGGAATTATATACTTAACAAAAAAGTGTGAAAAAACTGAAAATGTGTCTTATATTCTAGGTTCTTCAAAGTAGCCACCTTTTGCTTTGATGACTGCTTGGCACACTCTTGGCATTCTCTTGATGAGCTTCAAGAGGTAGTCACCGGGAATGGTCTTCCAACAATCTTGAAGGAGTTCCCAGAGATGCTTAGCACTTGTTGGCCCTTTTGCCTTCACTCTGCGGTCCAGCTCACCCCAAACCATCTCGATTGGGTTCAGGTCTGGTGACTTGAGGCCAGGTCATCTGGTGTAGCACCCATCACTCTCCTTCTTGGTCAAATAGCCCTTACACAGCCTGGAGGTGTGTTTGGGGTCATTGTCCTGTTGAAAAATAAATGATGGTCCAACTAAACGCAAACCGGATGGAATAGCATGCCGCTGCAAGATGCTGTGGTAGCCATGCTGGTTCAGTATGCCTTCAATTTTGAATAAATTCCCAACAGTGTCACCAGCAAAGCACCCCCACACCATCACACCTCCTCCTCCATGCTTCACGGTGGGAACCAGGCATGTAGAGTCCATCCGTTCACCTTTTCTGCATTGCACAAAGACACGGTGGTTGGAACCAAAGATCTCAAATTTGGACTCATCAGACCAAAGCACAGATTTACACTGGTCTAATGTCCATTCCTTGTGTTCTTTAGCCCAAACAAGTCTCTTCTGCTTGTAGCCTGTCCTTAGCATTGGTTTCCTAGCAGCTATTTTACCATGAAGGCCTGCTGCACAAAGTATCCTCTTAACAGTTGTTGTAGAGATGTGTCTGCTGCTAGAACTCTGTGTGGCATTGACCTGGTCTCTAATCTGAGCTGCTGTTAACCTGCGATTTCTGAGGCTGGTGACTCGGATAAACTTATCTTCAGAAGCAGAGGTGACTCTTGGTCTTCCTTTCCTGGGGCGGTCCTCATGTGAGCCAGTTTCTTTGTAGCGCTTGATGGTTTATGCAACTGCACTTGGGGACACTTTTGAAGATTTCCCAATTTTTCGGTCTGACTGACCTTCATTTCTTAAAGTAATGATGGCCACTCGTTTTTCTTTACTTAGCTGCTTTTTTCTTGCCATAATACAAATTCTAACAGTCTATTCAGTAGGACTATCAGCTGTGTATCCACAAGACTTCTTCTCATCACAACTGATGGTCCCAACCCCATTTATAAGGCAAGAAATCCCACTGACTAAACCTGACAGGGCACACCTGTGAAGAGAAAACCATTCCTGGTGACTACCTCTTGAAGCCCATCAAGAGAATGCCAAGCGTGTGCAAAGCAGTCATCAAAGCAAAAGGTGGCTACTTTGAAGAACCTAGAATATAAGACATAATTTCAGTTGTTTCACACTTTTTTGTTAAGTATATAATTCCACATGTGTTAATTTATAGTTTTGATGCCTTCAGTGTGAATTGTTGTAAAAAGTTGTATTTCATAGTCATGAAAATACAGAAAAATCTTTAAATGAGAAGGTGTGTCCAAACCATATATATATGTGAGGGAGGGCGTCCTGGTGGCCATAAGACTGTAGGACTGCAGGGCTGGATTATATTCTATGGGGGGGGCTACATTATATTCCATGTGGTGCTGCATTATACTCTGAGGGTCTACATTATGTTCTGCGGGGGTCTGCATTATATTCTGTGGTGGGAAGCTGCTTTATACCTTATGAGGTGGACCGCATTATAACCTATGAGGGGGCTGCATTATACCCTATGAGGGGGGTGCATTGTATTTTGTGGGAGGGGGCTGCATTATACCCTATGAGGGGGGCTGCATTATACTCCATGAGGTGGGCTGCATTATATTCTGTGGGGGGCTACATTATATTCTGTGAGGGGGCTGCATTATATTCTGTAGGGAGGCTACATTATACTCTATGAGGGGGGATACATTATATTAAATGGGGGCTGCACTAAATTCTATGAGGGGGCTACATTATATTCTGTGGGGGGCTGCATTTTACCCTAAGAGGGGGCTACATTATATTCTATGGGGGGCTGTATTATAACCTATGAAGGGACTGCATTATATTTTATGGGGGGGCTACATTATATTCTATGAGGAGGGCTACATTATATTCTATGAGAGGGCTACATTATATTCTATGAGAGGGCTAAATTATATTCTATGAGGGGGCTAGCATAACACCTGCTACATAATTAAGACGTGTACTACCTTACATTATACCCTGATATTAGCGTGTTTTACCGGACAATTGGTGGTCTTGTATTTATTTCTATGTAGCTACATAGTGGGCCCCAAGAATGATTTTCTCTGGTGGGCCCAAGGTGCTCCAGTCCTACGCTGGTACAGCTGATATACAGGCAGGTACTGGCAGACACATCTAGTATACAAACAGGCAGGTGCTGGCAGGAATGAAACCCGTCTAATCCGTCTAGTCTGCCCTAGTGTTATTTCTTTTCATCTCAGAAAAGAGACTTTGCAGCGACTTGCCTCATGCGGTGCCTCCCATGCAATTTCTTCTGAGATCGCACCACAAAATCACATGTGATAAGTAGATTATGATGAAATGCGATTTGTCACATCCCCGAAAAGTTGCACAAAATAACTTTTCAATTTGGTGTCTTCTCATTGTACTGTCTTATAACAGTGTGATTGAGTAATGCCATAGGAATATTTAACCCTTTAAGGACGCAGCCAAATTTCTTTTGCCTCTTTTGTTTTTTACCTTCTCTTCTTTCAAGGAGCATAACTCGTTTTTATTTATTCCATCGACATGTAGTCATGGACGAAAGTCTTGACACCCTTGAAATTGTTCCAAAAAATGAAGTATTTCTCTAAGAGTATGTTTCCACTGTCAGGATGGCCGGCGGCCGGGGCGCCCTTTCTGGGACGCGATCATGCCGGATGTGTTAACTCTTCACATCCGGGATGATCGCTCTCTCCCATAGCGCCCTGTGATATGCCTTGCGGGGACGCTGCGTCCCCGCAAGGTGTACGGACATGCTGCGATCTGAAAAGACGCGCAGCATGTCCGGAGTCGCAGGGCCGCCGCGTGTGGGTTTCCACGCATAGTGGAGACGGGATTTCATCAAATCCCCTCCACTATGCTGGAACATCTGGACGCTGCTTGTTTGACGCTGCAGCTCTGCGCAGCGTCAAACAAGCAGCGTTTCCTGACGTGGAAACATACCCTTTGAAAATTATTGAAATTACACGTTTTGTTATACACTTTGATTTCCTTTGTGTCTATTGGAACAACAAACAAAAAAACAGAGAAGAGAAAGCAAACTGAACATAATTTCACTCAGAACTTCCAAAATGCGCAGGACAAAGATATTGGCAACTTTCCAAAACTTGTGGGTAAACAACTTTGTTTCAAGCATGCAATGCTGGTTCATCCTCACCTGTGACAAATAACAGGTGTGGACAATGTGAAAATCACCAGAAACCAGATAAAAAAGGGAGAAGTTAACTCATTCTTTGCATTGAGCTTTTGTGTGCCACACTAAGCATGAAGAACACAAAGAGGAAAAGAGAACGGTCTGAGCACTTGAGAACCAAAATTGTTGAAAAATATCAACAATCTCAAGGTTACAAGTCTACCTCCAGAGATCTTGATGTTCCTTTGTTCATGCTGAGCAACATAATCAAGAAGTTTACAACCCATGGCACTGTAGCTGATCATCCTGGATGAGGATGGCAGAAAATAAAATTGATGACAGGTTGTAAAGCAGGATAGTTCTGCTGGTGGATATGGAGCCCCAATCAACTTCAAGCTGTCCTGCAGGCTCAGGGAGCATCAGTGTCAGTGCAATCTATCTTTCGACATCTGAATGAAATGAAACGCTATGGCTGGAGACCAGAAGGACCCCACTGCTGACACAGAGACATAATAAACTTCTGTTTGTGAAGAAAACAAGAAGGCACTCACCGATCTAAAACTTTCAACTCTTTATTGTGAAATCTTCATTTAAAATTCATGGCCGGGAGAGTGAGGAACGGAGCTGTTGTGAGCATGGACAGACAACGGCCGTTTCACGCTGTGCTTGCACTTCTACGGGTTAAAATGTATGTGAGTAAGCCAAAATCTGTCTGGGAAAGCGTCTTGTGCACAGATAAGACCAAGATAGAGTATTTTGATAAAGCATATATTTCTACTGTTTAAGAAAAATGGAAAAAGGCCTACAAAGAAAACACAGTACCCACAGTCAAATATGGTGGAGGTTCAATGATGTTTTGGGGTTTTGCTGGTTTTGGCACTGGGTGCCATGAAACCTGAAGATTACCAAAGGAATTTACGTGGCAATGTAGTGCCCAGTGTCAAAATGCTGGGTTTGCATCCTAGGTAATAGGACAGTGACCCCAAACATACTTCAAGAAGCCCCCAAAAATGGATGGAAACAAAGTGGTGGAGAGTTTTAAAGTGACCAGAAATTAGTCAGGATCTAAATCCCATCTGTGGAGAGATCTTAAAATTGCTGTTTGGAGAAGATGTCTTCAATTATGATAGACCTGGAGCAGTTTGCAAAAGAAGAGTGCTCCACCATTCCTGTTGAAAGGTGTAAGAAGCTTGTTGATCGTTATAGGAAGTGATTGATTGCAGTTATTTATTCCAAAAGTGTGCAACCAAATATAAAGTTTAGGGTGCCAACAATTTTATTCAGCCCATTTTTGGGGTTTTGTGTGAAATGATGTCCAATTTGCCTTTTTTTCTCAGATTTTTTATGCTGTTCCAATACACACCAAGGTTAATAAACATGTGTATAGCAAAACATGTGTAATTGCAAAAATTCTGTGGAAAGACTTTGCTTAAAATATGTTCTACCTCATTCACCTCCCTGCGTGGAGTATTCCAATGTGAATATATTAAAGTCTTAAGCACAGTATGGTCAGAGACCACCACTCTTAAATGAAGGGGGAATGTAAGGGGCTCTAAGGACTGGTACTGGCCCCTACCCCTTTAAGAACCGACCCGGTTCTCATTGTAATATGTGGATGTTTTATATGATTGAAATTGCTGTTCTGTTCATGTTTGCTGCTATGTTGTCGTATTAAATATGACATTTTATATGCTGCTGTACAAATATTACTTTTTTATAGGGAAAGTGCAGTAACTCAGTCGGGACACTAGATGGGGAACAATAGTGTATATATTTAACTAATAGGAGGAGTTCGCTGTGGGTAAACCAGGAGTATCTCCTGATTTTAGGACAGTGAAGACAGGGAGCTGGTATAGCTCAGAGGGGCCAGGGAGCCCCAGGCGTCCCGGAGGGCTTAAGAGCCTGGGATAGCACAGCAGCTCCACAACGTTTGATGAACAGGGCCCAGCCGTCCAGTGAAGTGGGTCAGCAAGTTACAGCTAAAGAATTGCAGCAGGATAAAGACGCAGGTCGCTCCAAAATGTGGCAGCTTTCTATATGGGCAGATGCCCTTCTGTCTGGGGTGAAACAGATGAGGGAACACCTAAGAGTAGTCATGCTGAATAGGGAGGATGCTGCAGTACCGAACGGGTCGGTACATCCCGGGGACACCCTGAGAGGAATAAGTGAAGACACAGGGAAATAAAAGTATGTGGACGATGTCGTACTCTGTGTTGATGCTGTAACTGATGTGGATGTGCTGCGATTGGAATCAAGTAAAGTTCTTCGTTTAAAGTTTGAAAAGGACTCTGTCTCTTTGTGCTCAACAACACCAGCAGCCGAGCTTCAGCAGCCCTGATGTGACCCTGACGGTGAGGAGGGTGCAGCAGAAGGTATGCAAGAAAAGGGACATTGTTTATATGTGTCGGGAGGCCAGAGAACGCATAACCAGATATGCTCAGCCACAACTACGGCCCTGGCTCTGTCCCTCACACAGTGTCAGAGGAAAAAAAGAGATAAGCCCTCAGAGAAGGTCTGTGGTATACGCCCAGCTGTTGATGAAATTGTGCTTAACAGATGGCCACAGAGGAAAAAATGTTGAATGTTCACAAGGAGCTTCTTCAGTTGTTTTTCAAGTTGAAACCACTTCAGTAGGCATTCCTTTTTTTTTTTTTATAACATTTTTCTTTTCCTGAAGCAGTTCTGAAAATTTTTGGAAGACCTTTTTATTTCAAAAGTGGTTTTTTTGCAGCCTTTTGATTGGACAGTGCCTAGTTTGGATTGGATTGCGTCAGAGCCACTTCAAAGATGTGAATTTTTTATTTTTTTTCTTCAAAACTTCTTCAGGACAAAAAAAAACAACACTCCAACAACTCCTCATATGAATCTCAAAGTGAATTTTGCATAGAAATGAATGCGAAGAGTTTCCCAAGCATTTTAAAGCAGTTTTTAAAAAGGATTTTAGAGTGGATCTGCTCAAAAAACTCTTTTTGAGCAAAACCTTAGAGGTGGTAGCTCAGCTGTCAATACTGATGGAAAAATCACTGTCGCCGATGGCCTGATCACCTGTAAGTATTCTTCACAACCCTAGTTAATTCCTGTCCACGGCCACAGAATATGACCCAATTTGGTGTCTCAGAGCAGGAAATAAATCACTAAAACAGCATTTCTGCTCACTAGCGTAACAAATCTGATGGTCTCGCTACAAAATTTGGACCTGGGTCCCCAGCTGCATGTTGGTTAGATGTATGGGCCCTTGAAGCGTTCTAGATCCTCCGTTCCCATCCTGGCACCTTTCTGTAATAATGTCCCCAATTCTGCGCCCCTTCCTGTTATAATGTCCCCTCTCCTGGGTCTCTTTCTTTTAGAATGTCCTCCATCCTGGGCTTCTTCCTGTAATAATGTCCCCCATTCTGGGACTGTTCCTTGCATAATGGCCTCCATCGTGGTATAATGACGCCCTTTCCTAGTATAATGTTTCCTATCCTATGATCCTTCCTTTTATAGTGTCCCTAATCCTGTGCCCTTTCCTAGATTATTGTCTGTTCTGCAAAATTATACCAATAAAATCATCACCCAGCCATATAAAACAATCCCTCATACACCCCCATCAACAGAAATATAAAAAAGTTCCAAGTCTAAGTAAATGGTGACAGGAACCATTTTTTTTTTAATACAAATTTCAGACTTTTTTCAGCATTAAAAAAAAAAATAATACAATGTTTGGTGTCACCATTATTGTGTACTGACCTGAAAAATGAAGTTGCTAGGTCATTTCTCCACGCCGTAAACAGTGTAAAGGCAAAGCCAGGAAAAACAATGGAGGAATTCTGTTTATTTTTTCACCATATCACTACATTTGGAATTTTCTCCTCATTTTAAAAAAATGTACAGGAATAATGTATATATGTGCAAAACCTAATAGTTATATAGCACATATGTATATGTAACCATATAGTACCAGTAAATTACAGCTGCAAGCATGGCCAGTATTGACCCAACAAGTAATAGAAATCGATACATCTTACCCATGTTTCTGAGTGTACTCCTGCATACCCCAACGTACGTTTCGCAAGGGTTTCTTCAGTACTTTAATCTTGTACATTTTTTGCATGTACGTGTTTGGGTGACAGCCACACTGATATATTTATATTATTCATCACTTGTGATATTTATTTTTGTGCTGCCAGCACACAATCACATACGCATTTCTGTGATTATATATATTTCACTTTTTCATGAATATGCTGCATGATCATGTGACTTCGTTATTTACAGGGCTCCCGCTCAGCAGAGGCGGAATACTGACCTGACCGCTCGCCCGGTTCTGCTAATCGATTCGTTCATCTCTACTTATCACCTAATCACAGGATAAGGGTATGACTCCACGGTACGGATGGGCGGCGGTATCGCCGCAGCGGCGAAGCCGCTCGGCGCTAAGCCCCGCCCCCTTAATGGGACGCGATCATGCCGGATGTGTTAACTCTTCACATCCGGGATGATCGTGCTCTCCCATAGGGCCCTGTGATATGCCTTGCGGGGACGCTGCGTCCCTGCAAGGTGTACGGGCATGCTGCGATCTGAAAAGACGCGCAGCATGTCCGGAGTCGCAGGGCCGCCGCGTGCGGGTTTCCACGCATAGTGGAGACGGGATTTCGTCAAATCCCCTCCACTATGCTGGAACATCTGGACGCTGCTTGTTTGACGCTGCAGCGCTGCGCAGCGTCAAACAAGCAGCGTTTCCTGAACGTGGAAACATACCCTAAGGCTTCTTTCTCGCCTCCGTATTTTAACATGTGAATCCCACAGGTGGAAAAAGCGGAGCGTAGCACTCGGCGGCCCCCTATAGAATGATTTGGGCAGCGTTAAGCAGTATGGTTGGGCAACACCTCCATTTTTTTCCCTTGCGCTCGTTATGACAATTATCCCCCATTGTGTTATTCATCCTATAATAATTGATCATATTTTTGGCCTCTTCAATAAATGTGACGCAGCATTAGCTTGGGAAACGTTTTAGTAGTTCCCGGTATTTTATCTTTCATTCTCATTTGTGTGTCTAAATGCGGTTACTTCACTTTTATATGTATCTTCTGTCATTGTCAGTATTTATTGTGTCTGATACGGTCGCACAGATTTCCTTTTATTTCCTCTTTCCCGTATCACTTCCTTCATTTATTTTCATTTCACTCTATGAAGTCATGGTATTTTAGCAAAGCCCTAGAAGTTCCCGCCTTGTGATTTCATTTCCACTTTTTCATCTCAAGTGTGTCACAAAAATTAGAAGATTAACTAAGGGCAGTTCCTCTTGTAAAGATTAAAAAAATAGCAAATAGCCCCTTAAAGTAAGTGTTGGTCCTGGGACCCCTTTTTTTTATACAAGCAGGTACATAAATCTCTGCTTATAAATTTAATTGGCAAACATAATGCCCAAACCCATTTTCCTTAAACAAGGAATGGGTAACATGCTACAAGATGAATAGACATACCGATCCTGTAATAATTATATTACATATAGATCAAAAACTGTTTCAAACTCGAGCATATAAGACAAATTACTTTATTCCAAATATATACGAAATACATATAAATGTTAATCAGAGAAAGATGGTAAAAAAGGTTGCAGGAAGAAGCACGGTGCGAAACGTGCGTCGGGGTCAGGGAGTAGCAGCGTGTCACTCAGCATCGCACCTGTGAAGCAGCGCAGACCCAGGTAATATGTGCACGGCACAGACTATCGGATCTTTACTATTTACCTAGTTGGCATGCATTATTAACATCAATTGCCATTAAGGAATTATATGGATACCATTGAAATCCCTCAGCACATGCACTTTAACATTGTGGATTATCACTCAGTCCATTTGGACTCTGGCACATTTTTCTGTGTATTAACGCATGCTGCTTCAGCTGCCCTCCTTCTCTGTGTGTGGTTTTTTGGTTTGAGGCAACCTTTTTTTTTTACTGTCTTTTCTCTGATTAATATTCATATGTACAGTGGGGCAAAAAAGTATTTAGTCAGTCAGCAATAGTGCAACTTCCACCACTTAAAAAGATGAGAGGCGTCCGTAATTTACATCATAGGTAGACCTCAACTATGGGAGACAAACTGAGAAAAAAAAATCCAGAAAATCACATTGTCTGTTTTTTTAACATTTTATTTGCATATATTATGGTGGAAAATAAGTATTTGGTCAGAAACAAAATTTCATCTCAATACTTTGTAATATATCCTTTGTTGGCAATGACAGAGGTCAAACGTTTTCTGTAAGTCTTCACAAGGTTGCCACACACTGTTGTTGGTATGTTGGCTCATTCCTCCATGCAGATCTCCTCTAGAGCAGTGATGTTTTTGGCTTTTTGCTTGGCAACACGGACTTTCAACTCCTTCCAAAGGTTTTCTATAGGGTTGAGATCTGGAGACTGGCTAGGCCACTCCAGGACCTTGAAATGCTTCTTACGAAGCCACTCCTTCATTGCCCTGGCGGTGTGCTTTGGATCATTGTCATGTTGAAAGACCCAGCCACGTTTCATCTTCAATGCCCTTGCTGATGGAAGGAGGTTTGCACTCAAAATCTCACGATACATGGCCCCATTCATTCTTTCATGTACCCGGATCAGTCGTCCTGGCCCCTTTGCAGAGAAACAGCCCCAAAGCATGATGTTTCCACCACCATGCTTTACAGTAGGTATGGTGTTTGATGGATGCAACTCAGTATTCTTTTTCCTCCAAACACGACAAGTTGTGTTTCTACCAAACAGTTCCAGTTTAGTTTCATCAGACCATAGGAGATTCTCCCAAAACTCCTCTGGATCATCCAAATGCTCTCTAGCAAACTTCAGACGGGCCCGGACATGTACTGGCTTAAGCAGTGGGACACGTCTGGCACTGCAGGATCTGAGTCCATGGTGGCGTAGTGTGTTACTTATGGTAGGCCTTGTTACATTGGTCCCAGCTCTCTGCAGTTCATTCACTAGGTCCCCCCGCGTGGTTCTGGGATTTTTGCTCACCGTTCTTGTGATCATTCTGACCCCACGGGGTGGAATTTTGCGTGGAGCCCCAGATCGAGGGAGATTATCAGTGGTCTTGTATGTCTTCCATTTTCTAATTATTGCTCCCACTGTTGATTTCTTCACTCCAAGCTGGTTGGCTATTGCAGATTCAGTCTTCCCAGCCTGGTGCAGGGCTACAATTTTGTTTCTGGTGTCCTTTGACAGCTCTTTGGTCTTCGCCATAGTGGAGTTTGGAGTCAGACTGTTTGAGGGTGTGCACAGGTGTCTTTTTATACTGATAACAAGTTTAAACAGGTGCCATTACTACAGGTAATGAGTGGAGGAAAGAGGAGACTCTTAAAGAAGAAGTTACAGGTCTGTGAGAGCCAGAAATCTTGATTGTTTGTTTCTGACCAAATACTTATTTTCCACCATAATATGCAAATAAAATGTTAAAAAAACAGACAATGTGATTTTCTGGATTTTTTTTGCTCAGTTTGTCTCCCATAGTTGAGGTCTACCTATGATGTAAATTACAGACGCCTCTCATCTTTTTAAGTGGTGGAACTTGCACTATTGCTGACTGACTACATACTTTTTTGCCCCACTGTATTTGAGATATATTTGGAATAAAGTAATTTGTCTTATACGCTTGAGCTAGAAACACTTTTTGATCTATATGTAATATAATTATGACACGATCAGTATGTCTATTGATCAATTTAATTGTATATTTTATGTAATTCCTACAGCCGGCCGCCACCACTAGGGGGAGCTTAGCAGTTTATTGCATACAACCTAAACATGGATCAGGATCAGTATGCCCCATGCTCTTATCCGCCCTCTAGAGGTGGCTGCAAGCAGTCAAAATGTTTTGTTTTATCACAGAGGTGGGATTCACTTTTTTAACAACACGTTCCCTTTTTCCATCAAGGAAACCAAAGCCTCTTTTCAAATCATGTCTGTTTCTGTAGTATCCAGTTATATGGCCCTCACTAACTGATAAAATAAAAATAACGGTAACAAAAACTTGTAAAAGCAAAAATATAAAACAGTGATAGGTCTTTGAGTACTAATAATGTAGTGTGTTAATCAAGTACTTCCAGAGATTACAGAATCTACACAGATTCCACAGAAAAACAAGGTAATACTCCCATCTACCCTGCACCCCCCCAAATATAAAAGTTTCATGTTTCTGACATTAATGTAGACTAATCTTTAAGTTGTCAAATGGCACACTGTTTTATTAATATGGCCCTGTAGAAAGTCACCTGACAGTTATAAAATTGCTACATCTATAAAGGAACAGAACTAATCACATTAGATTAAAACAGCACCAGAACCATCATCAGTACATGATTGCAGCAGCAACACCATCATCAGTGTATGAATACATCCCATAACCTTAACCATCATCACTACATAAATACATCACCAGAACCACTGTCAATAAATGAATAGAGCACCAGAACCATTATCATTACATGAATACAGTAGCTGAACCAGTATCAGTACAAGTATACAGCTCCAAAACCACCATCAGTACATGATTACATCACTGGAACCACCATGAGTAAATAAATAACATACCAAACCCACATCAATATATAAATACATCACCAGAACCACCATCAGTACATGAATACTGCTGGCCACTTCAGAACTCTGCAACGCTTTGTTTCCATCTATTCCTGGGTGCTTCTTGAACTATGTTTGGGTCATTGTCTTGCTGAATGACAAATGACTTAGGACGCAAACCTAGCTTTCTGACACTGGGCACTACATTGCGACCCAAAATCCTTTGGTAATCTTCAGATTTCTTGATGCCTTGAACACAGTCAAGACAACCAGTGCCAAGTGTAGCAAAATAACACCAAAACATCTTTGAACATCCACCATATTTGACTGTAGGTATTGTGCTTTTTTCTTAGTAAGCCCCATTCCATTTTCGGTAAATAGTAGAATGATGTGCTTTCCCAAAAAGCACTATCTTGATCACATCTGTTCACAAGACACTTTCCCAGAAGGATTTTGGCTTACTCATGTACATTTCGGTTAAACAGAAAAACTGGACAGAGAAATTTATATATCAAAAATACAATAATACAGTATCAAAAAGTTGGTGTCATAAAGATGTGTATAAAAATAAGGGAATAATCCAATTAGTCAGATATACAGACCATTGCCTATTATAAATATTATGACTGAAGATGCCAAAAAACCTTATCATAAATGCTGGACAAAACATAGGATTATGTGAACATAGCTTTGTATACGCCATGTAAGTACAATGTAAAGGCAATTGTGTCAAAGGTAAGTGTAAACGAAAAAAAAAAAACGAATGTGAACTTCACCATCTGTGCCTCCCTTTCCATTCGTTACAAAGACATATGAAAGCCTGCATGGAACTTACTAAAAAAATACATGAAGGACTGCCAGGCTATGAGAAATAAGATTCTATGGTCTGATGAAACGAAGATAGACCTTTTTGCATGCAAATCACTAATGGTGATTGGAGGTATATACCAGTGCACAGTATGGAGACCAAGTTAGAACAGTAAAAAAAGGATCGTATAAAATATCTACAAGGGCAGAAGGTCTACTGACAAGCAAGAATAAGAGGTATGTTACCAGGGAGCTCCAGGACTCTAAGTGTGGCGCACACCCTGACGCATGTTTCAGAGTTGATCCTTCGTCTTTTTTTTATTCACATGATCATCCTAAAAGGGGAGGGGTAATAATATCCATTCAGGATAACCAGAAACCAAAGAACAGCTACTAAACTTTTAAAAAAACTCCTTTGGTGTGCATGCGGGTTGGCGCTCGTGACCGCCTGCGTCCCTGATGGCATCCCCACGGGGCTGGTTAGTGACATCACAAAAACTTTTCCCTTGACCCATGCTGCCACCTGGATTTTTGGAAGTGATACTATTGTGGCTGGGGCCCTCGCCTCATGCTCCCAATCAATGTTGCTCAAAAATTTCAGCTGATGGAAAGCGTATATCTACATATATATATAATGGACATATCTGCACACATGTCCATACGACCCCCCGGGAAGCCCAGGGCTGCGGTCTGCACACGGAAACATTAAATAACATGGGCAATCATTTGCCATGTTATAATCATAGTATTCCATCTGCATTGTTGGTGTTTCATGCTATCTACTCTTTACTAATGGTTTTGTGTGGTGCACTAATTGTTGTGAGCTTTATGCCATATGGTGTTTGCCATCTAGTGGTTACACCATAAAAAATACATCCACTTCTTTTCCCATATAATATACAAGCTGAAGAGCCCGGCGTTGCCCGGGCATAGTAACTAACTGTGGTTAGTTATAACAAATTATAGTGATTATCCTCCATCCCATAGTCCCGTGCCTATATACCCATCATACATATCCTCCATCCCATAGTCCCGTGCCTATATACCCATCATACATATCCTCCATCCCATAGTCCAATGCCCATATACCCATCATACATATCTCCATCCCAGAGTCCCGTGCACATATACCCATCATCCATAACCTCCATCCCATAGTCCCGTGCCTATATACCCATCATACATAACCTCCATCCCATAGTCCTGTGCCTATATACCTATCATACATATACTCCATCCCATAGTCCCGTGCCCATATAACCATCATACATATCCTCCATCCCATAGTCCCGTGCCTATATACCTATTATACATATCCTCCATCCCATAGTCCCATGCCCATGTACCCATCATACATATCCTCCATTCCATAGTCCCGTGCACATATACCCATCATCCATAACCTCCATCCCATAGTCCTTTGCCCATTTACCCATCATACACATCCTCCATCCCATAGTCCCGTGCCCATATACCCATCATACACATCCTCCATCCCATAGTCCCATGCCCATATACCCATCATACATATCCTCCATCCCATAGTCCCATGCCCATATACCCATCATACACATCCTCCGTCCCATAGTCCCGTGCCCATATACCCATCATACATAGCGTCCATCTCATAGTCCCGTGCCCATATACCCATCATACATATCCTCCATCCCATAGTCCCGTGCCCATATACCCATCACACATCCTCTATCCCTTAGTCCCATGTCCATATACCCATCATACACATCCTCCATCCCATAGTCCCATGCCCATATACCCATCATACATATCCTCCATCCCATAGTCCCATGCCCATATACCCATCATACACATCCTCCATCCCATAGTCCCGTGCCCATATGCCCATCATACATAGCATCCATCTCATAGTCCCGTGCCCATATACCCATCACACATCCTCTATCCCTTAGTCCCATGCCCATATACCCATCATACATATCTGAGCCTGTCTCACCCTTTAACCTTGGTGCTGGTTTGGAGGTGTGGAAGCCAGATCTGATATGTCCGTACAGGACCTGATCGGCCTTCACCTACGCTTTTCCTTCCTGGCACCAAGGGAGTGATTCTGAAAATGCTCCAGGTACAGCTTGCATGTCATAGTAAAGTAATGGTGTCTTTCTTTTTATGCTTTTTTTATACATCTAGGAGGCCGTAATGGCACAATGTTAATAAAATACGTAGCGTAGGACTGCCCCATTATGAGATTGCCGTGAAGTGGCGGGGTAGCTCAAAAAATTGATCAATTATTTGCTAAATGTCTCATATTTGAACTACAGTTAGAATTCAGTAGGTGCATGTGCACCATTTGTATTGCGTTCGGAACATAAGCAGTGCTGGCTTCTCCCCTTTTTTTTCTTTCATCATACATATCCTCCATCCCATAGTCCCGTGCCCATATACCCATCACACATTCCCTTGCCCATATACCCATCACACAAACTCCATCCCATAGTTCCGTGGCCATATACCCATTATGACATCATCTTCACCATGGCAACTTATTATGACATCATCGTCACCATTGCAACCTATTATGACATCATCGTCGCCATGGCAACCATTATTACATCATCTTCACCATATCAAAGCAAAAAAGTGGAAAATAAAACATAACCTTTAATACTCTAAAGTCATAAAAGACAAATCATCACCCAAGTGAACATGTAAAAACGGGGCCAAGTCACTGCCATATAAAATGGACTCTCTGAGAAAGTGACAAGCCCTGAACAGGATTAAAAGATCCCAACAATATATGTGGGATCAAACTGAAATAGAGTATATATAATGGCTATACAAAAAATATTTTTATTAGTCAGCCACTAACCCTATATATACAGACGCATATGATCATAGTCAACAGTAATGGACATTTGTGAGAAATAATTACTGTAACTATTAGAAAAAAAGGAACGGTCTCACCAATTCCATGAGGCAGGCAAACGGAGCACCGAGTATTCCCCAGTCAGACGAATAGCCGGTTATTGATGGGATGACAGTCCCTGTATCAATCCCTACGGGGCTACAATAGTCTATCCCCGAAACTCCCCGAAACTGTTATTTTTAGTTACCTGATTCTGAATACAGATAAATTAGCTTGTTGTCCACATGTGCTTTCCTATTCCTATATTTGTGTCCTCAGCACTAACCTACCTCTAAACTATATTTTATTGATTTATGCGTTATTGTCTATTTGATTAACCCATTACTTGCCAAATTAGCAATTTTAATATATATTTTTTTTAATGACAGATTTTTAATGATTTGGGTCCTAATGAATCAGAAACATAATTTGCAATATTTTTTTCAAGTACGGAATTTTCAGTAAAGGGCGTCCGAATATTCAATTAAAAATGACAATGACATGATTTCCTATTTTGAAAATATTCATTTTACAAACACAACACAAAAAATTGGACCTAATTATAAAAATTACTAGATGGCAGCCCAATTCTAAAGAATCGGGAGTCTAGAATCCATATATACTTTATTTATTCAAATGTAAGAATAATATAATTAATAAATAATAGTAAGAAAGAACAAAAAATGGCTGCACTCACCAGCTCTTGACAATTCTTGTTATTTAAGGTACAGTTACACAGGATCCATGAACATGCTTATGAGGGGAGTGATGAAAGACATCAGACAACAACTTTGCGTGTTGTGGCAAATGCCACAACAACGGTTCTTTGCTTAAGAACAATAATGTAAATAATAAATAATATGTATCAATAACTATGTATATTGGTATGTTCTTTCTTGGCACAAATTGCAGGAAGTAGTATTCTAGGCAATTATATATTAGATGGGTATTTCCTGAAGGAAATACATGGTGCTTGAACAGCGCTACCAGCTTTACAGCAGCACTTTTCACACACGGGACTGGGGGGCGCGCTTACTTTTGCACCCGGGGCCGGGGGCGCGCTTACTTTTGCACCCGGGGGCGCACTTACTTTTGCACCCGGAGGCGCACTTATTTTGCACCCGGGGGCGCACTTACTTTTGCACCCGGGGGCGCACTTACTTTTGCACCCGGGGGCGCACTTACTTTTGCACCCGGGGGCGCACTTACTTTTGGGGCCGCACTTACTTTTGGTGGGCGGGGCTCCTCGGCCTCCGATTTGGTTGGTGGGGCCCCTCGTCCTCCGATTTGGTGGGTGGGGACCCTCGGCCTCTGATTTGGTGGGCGGGGACCGGCCTCCGATTTGGTGGGCGGGGACCCTCGGCCTCTGATTTGGTGGGCGGGGACCCTCGGCCTCCGCTTTGGTGGGCGGGGCCCCTCGGCCTCCGATTTGGTGGGCGGGGTCCCTCTGCCTCCGATTTGGTGGGCGGGGACCCTCGGCCTCCGCTTTTGTTGGCGGGGCCCCACGGCCTCCGATTTGGTGGGCGGGGTCCCTCTGCCTCCGCTTTGGTAGGCGGGGCCGCTCGGCCTTCGATTTGGTGGGCGGGGACCCTCGGCCTCCGATTTGGTGGGCGGGGCCCCTCGGCCTCCGATGTGGTGGGCGGGGCCCCTGGCCTCCGATTTGGAGGGCGGGGACCCCCGGCCTCCGATTTGGTGGGCGGGGACCCTCGGCCTCCGATTTGGTGGGCGGGGACCTCGGCCTCCGATTTGGTGGGCGGGGACCCTCGGCCTCCGATTTGGTAGGCGGGGCCCCTCGGCCTCCGATTTGGTGGGCGGGGACCCTCGGCCTCCAATTTGGTGGGCGGGGACCCTCGGCCTCCGATTTGGTGGGCGGGGACCCTCGGCCTCCGATTTGGTGGGCGGGGACCCTCGGCCTCCGCTTTGGTAGGCGGGGCCGCTCGGCCTTCGATTTGGTGGGCGGGGACCCTCGGCCTCCGATTTGGTGGGCGGGGCCCCTCGGCCTCCGATGTGGTGGGCGGGGATCCTCGGCCTCCAATTTGGTGGGCGGGGACCCTCGGCCTCCGATTTGGTGGGCGGGGACCCTCGGCCTCCGATTTGGTGGGCGGGGACCCTCGGCCTCCGCTTTGGTAGGCGGGGCCACTCGGCCTTCGATATGGTGGGCGGGGACCCTCGGCCTCCGATTTGGTGGGCGGGGCCCCTCGGCCTCCGATGTGGTGGGCGGGGACCCTCGGCCTCCGATTTGGTGGGCGGGGACCCCCGGCCTCCAATTTGGTGGGCGGGGACCCTCGGCCTCCGATTTGGTGGGTGGGGACCTCGGCCTCCGATTTGGTGGGCGGGGACCCTCGGCCTCCGATTTGGTAGGCGGGGCCCCTCGGCCTCCGATTTGGTGGGCGGGGACCCTCGGCCTCCAATTTGGTGGGCGGGGACCCTCGGCCTCCGATTTGGTGGGCGGGGACCCTCGGCCTCCGATTTGGTGGGCGGGGACCCTCGGCCTCCGATTTGGTGGTCGGGGCCCCTCGGCCTCCGATGTGGTGGTCGGGGCCCCTCGGCCTCCGCTTTGGTGGGCGGGGCCGGGCCCCTCGGCCTCCGCTTTGGTGGGCGGGGCCACTCGGCCTTCGATTTGGTGGGCGGGGCTCCTCGGCCTCCGATTTGGTTGGCGGGGACTCTCGGCCTCCGATTTAGTGGGCGGGGCCCCTCGGCCTCCGATTTGGTGGGCGGGGCCCCTCGGCCTCCGATTTGGTTGGCGGGGCCCCTCGGCCTCCGATTTGGTGGGCGGGGACCCTCGGCCTCCGATTTGGTGGGCGGGGCCCCTCGGCCTCCGATTTGGTTGGTGGGGCCCCTCGGCCTCCGATTTGGTGGGCGGGGACCCTCGGCCTCCGATTTGGTGGGCGGGGATCCTCGGCCTCCGATTTGGTGGGCGGGGACCCTCGGCCTCCGATTTGGTGGGCGGGGACCCTCGGCCTCCGATTTGGTGGCGGGGACCCTCGGCCTCCGATTTGGTAGGCGGGGCCCCTCGGCCTCCGATTTGGTGGGCGGGGACCCTCGGCCTCCAATTTGGTGGGCGGGGACCCTCGGCCTCCGATTTGGTGGGCGGGGACCCTCGACCTCCGATTTGGTGGGCGGGGACCCTCGGCCTCCGATGTGGTGGTCGGGGCCCCTCGGCCTCCGCTTTGGTGGGCGGGGCCGGGCCCCTCAGCCTCCGCTTTGGTGGGCGGGGCCGCTCGGCCGTCGATTTGGTGGGCAGGGCTCCTCGGCCTCCGATTTGGTTGGCGAAGCCCCTCGGCCTCCGATTTGGTTGGCGGGGCCCCTCGGCCTCCGATTTGGTGGGCGGGGACTCTCGGCCTCCGATTTGGTGGGCGGGGACCCCCGGCCTCCGATTTGGTGGGCGGGGACCCTCGGCCTCCGATTTGGTGGGCAGGGACCCTCGGCCTCCGATTTGGTGGTCGGGGACCCTCGGCCTCCGCTTTGGTGGGCGGGGACCCTCGGCCTCCGATTTGGTGGGCGGGGTCCCTCTGCCTCCGATTTGTTGTGCGGGGACCCTCGGCCTCCGCTTTCGTTGGCGGGACCCCTCGACCTTCGATTTGGTGGGCGGGGCTCCTCGGCCTCCGATTTGGTTGGTGGGGCCCCTCGGCCTCCAATTTGGTGGGCGGGGACCCTCGGCCTCCGATTTGGTGGGCGGGGACCCTCGGCCTCCGATTTGGTGGGCGGGGACCCTCGGCCTCCGCTTTTGTGGGTGGGGCCTGTCGGCCTCCGATTTGGTGGGCGGGGCACCTCGGCCTCCGATTTGGATGGTGTGGACCCTCGGCCTCCGATTTGGTGGGCGGGGACCCTCGGCCTCCGATTTGGTGGGCGGGGACCCTCGGCCTCCGATTTGGTGGGCGGGGACCCTCGGCCTCCGATTTGGTGGGCGGGGACCCTCGGCCTCCGATGTGGTGGGCGGGGCCCCTCGGCCTCCGATTTGGAGGGCGGGGACCCCCGGCCTCCGATTTGGTGGGCGGGGACCCCCGGCCTCCGATTTGGTGGGCGGGGACCCTCGGCCTCCGATTTGGTGGGCAGGGACCCTCGGCCTCCGATTTGGAGGGCGGGGACCCTCGGCCTCCGATTTGGTAGGCGGGGCCCCTCAGCCTCCGATTTGGTGGGCGGGGACCCTCGGCCTCCGATTTGGTGGGCGGGGACCCTCAGCCTCCGATTTGGTGGGCGGGGACCCTCGGCCTCCGATGTGGTGGTCGGGGCCCCTCGGCCTCCGCTTTGGTGGGCAGGGCCGGGCCCCTCGGCCTCCGCTTTGGTGGGCGGGGCCGCTCGGCCTTCGATTTGGTGGGCGGGGCTCCTCGGCCTCCGATTTGGTTGGTGGGGCCCCTCGGCCTCCAATTTGGTGGGCGGGGACCCTCGGCCTCCGATTTGGTGGGCGGGGACCCTCGGCCTCCGATTTGGTGGGCGGGGACCCTCGGCCTCCGCTTTTGTGGGTGGGGCCCGTCGGCCTCCGATTTGGTGGGCGGGGCCCCTCGGCCTCCGATTTGGATGGTGTGGACCCTCGGCCTCCGATTTGGTGGGCGGGGACCCTCGGCCTCCGATTTGGTGGGCGGGGACCCTCGGCCTCCGATTTGGTGGGCGGGGACCCTCGGCCTCCGATGTGGTGGGCGGAGCCCCTCGGCCTCCGATTTGGAGGGCGGGGACCCCCGGCCTCCGATTTGGTGGGCGGGGACCCCCGGCCTCCGATTTGGTGGGCGGGGACCCTCGGCCTCCGATTTGGTGGGCGGGGACCCTCGGCCTCCGATTTGGTGGGCGGGGACCCTCGGCCTCCGATTTGGTAGGCGGGGCCCCTCGGCCTCCGATTTGGTGGGCGGGGACCCTCGGCCTCCAATTTGGTGGGCGGGGACCCTCGGCCTCCGATTTGGTGGGCGGGGACCCTCGGCCTCCGATTTGGTGGTCGGGGCTCCTCGGCCTCCGCTTTGGTAGGCAGGGCCGGGCCCCTCGGCCTCCGCTTTGGTGGGCGGGGCCGCTCGGCCTTCGATTTGGTGGGCGGGGCTCCTCGGCCTCCGATTTGGTTGACGGGGCCCCTCGGCCTCCGATTTGGTTGGCGGGGCCCCTCGGCCTCCGATTTGCTGTGTGCTCTGCCTGGGGCCACTGTGCTCTGCCTGGGGCCCCATATGCTGCCTGGGGCCCCTGTGCTCTGCCTGGGGCCCCATATGCTGCCTGGGGCCCCTGTGCTCTGCCTGGGGCCCCATGTTCTGCCTGGGGCCCCTGTGCTCTGCCTGGGGCCACTGTGCTCTGCCTGGGGCCCCATGTTCTGCCTGGGGCCCCTGTGCTCTGCCTGGGGCCACTGTGCTCTGCCTGGGGCCCCATATGCTGCCTGGGGCCACTGTGCTCTGCCTGGGGCCCCATATGCTGCCTGGGGCCCCTGTGCTCTGCCTGGGGCCCCATATGCTGCCTGGGGCCCCTGTGCTCTGCCTGGGGCCCCATGTTCTGCCTGGGGCCCCTGTGCTCTGCCTGGGGCCACTGTGCTCTGCCTGGGGCCCCATGTTCTGCCTGGGGCCCCTGTGCTCTGCCTGGGGCCACTGTGCTCTGCCTGGGGCCCCATATGCTGCCTGGGGCCCCTGTGCTCTGCCTGGGGCCCCATATGCTGCCTGGGGCCCCTGTGCTCTGCCTGGGGCCCCATGTTCTGCCTGGGGCCACTGTGCTCTGCCTGGGGCCCCATGTTCTGCCTGGGGCCACTGTGCTCTGCCTGGGGCCCCATAAGCTGCCTGGGGCCCCTGTGCTCTGCCTGGGACCACTGTGCTCTGCCTGGGGCCCCATATGCTGCCTGGGGCCCCTGTGCTCTGCCTGGGGCCCCATATGCTGCCTGGGGCCACTGTGCTCTGCCTGGGGCCCCATATGCTGCCTGGGTCCCCTGTGCTCTGCCTGGGGCCCCATATGCTGCCTGGGGCCCCTGTGCTCTGCCTGGGGCCCCCGTGCTCTGCCTGGGGCCCCATGTTCTGCCTGGGGCCCCTGTGCTCTGCCTGGGGCCCCATATGCTGCCTGGGGCCCCTGTGCTCTGCCTGGGGCCACTGTGCTCTGCCTGGGGCCACTGTGCTCTGCCTGGGGCCCCATATGCTGCCTGGGGCCCCTGTGCTCTGCCTGGGTGTAGGACACTGGTGACGTCACTTATCTCCGGACATTACCTCCGGACATTAGCTCCGGATATTATCTCCGGACATTAGCTCCGGACAAAGCCACGGAAGTTGGCACAAATTGCAGGAAGTAGTATTCTAGGCAATTATATATTAGATAAAATCTTAGTTGCTAGAAGCTAAAGATTAGGCGTCCCAAAAAAAGGACATTGGTAGATAAGGGGTTAAATAAAATGTTATATATTTTTCATATTTAGACTAAGTTCTCATTATCATCAGTACATTAATAAAGCCCCAAAACCACCAACAGTACATAGATACAGCCCAAGAACCATCATTATTACATGAATACAGCACCAGTACCACAATTAATACATGGATACAGCCCCAGAACTACGAACAGTACATGAATATACCAAAACAAATGTTATTAGTACATTAATATATCACTATAACCACAATCCGAGCATGAAATCAGCACCAGATCCACCATCGGTACAGGAATACAGCACCATGTTTAGTACAGCAATCAATTGCGATATCAGGTTAGCCCCTATGGTGTACAGTGGTTTATGTCTATCTCGTCCAGACACCAGGATGACTTTTCACATCCACAGCTCATCTTTGCAGACTTCCTTCTTCTCTAGCCTTTGTAGCACATCCCAATATGGTGCCCTTAACAAAAGTAATGTGATTATAATGTGCCCAGAATAAAAATATCTGGCCATGCTGTGTCTTTGAATAAATAATTTCTACTCACTTTGCTCCCTGCATAAAATATGACCTCCACACTGTCCCGGTTATTGTACTTCACACTGTACTCTCTGATAAAATGTTACTTGTACACTGTCTTTATAAACTATAACTGTAGCACTGTCCCCTTTTGCATTACAACTGCCACACAATCTCCGCTTCTGAACTATAACAGTCTCTCTCCTTATAAACTATAACTGCCACAACGTCCTCCATTACAAACTAGGGTTTATACGCGTTCTCCCCTCCACACTGTTCCTGCCTCAAGGGTATACCTATTGATGCCCCTAATTAAAGGAAATCTGTTATCAGGCTTTTGCTACATAATCTGAAAGCAGCATGATGTAGGGGCAGAGACCCTGATTCCAGTGGTATGTCACTGGGCTGTGTTTTTGTGTCTGCTAAATCAGTGTTTTATCAGAAGCAGGTTATGACTACAGGACTAGTGTTATGATCCTAGTGGCAAGGATCGCAGGTCGGACTAGCTAAGTAACTGAACAGACTACTAGCTCTGGGGAAGTGGTAACTAGATTGACCGCAACCTGATCCTATCCGCAAACAACTATAGGCAGCCGTGGAACGTTACCTAAAAATCCTAGACGTCTCTTCACGGCCTGAGAAACTGACTATTCCTGGAGGGAAAGAAAGTCCTCTCTTGCCTCAGTGGAATGACCCCAAAGATATAGAATAGCCCCCCACAAATATTAACGGTGAGTTAAGGGGAAAGCACAAACGCAGAGATGAAATCAGATTTAGCAAATGAGGCCCGCTAATACTAGATAGCAGAAAATAGGAAGGGAACTGTGCGGTCAATAAAAAACCCTATTCAAAATATCCACGCAGAGATTGCGCGAGCCCCCGCACCAACTAACGGTGCGGGGAAAGCAACTCCGTACCCCAGAGCTTACCAGCAAAAAGAAATCACATGTTAGCAAGCTGGACTAGACTCATCATACACAGAAATCATATTGCAGGCAGATGAGCAAAAAATATTCAAACAGAACTTAGCTTATCCTGAAGAGGCAGAAAACGAGATAATCAGGAGTAATCAGAATAGCACTGAATACATTGACAGCCGGCAACAAGTGGAAGTGAAGCAGAGCTAAATAGGAGCCTCCCTGGTAAATAACGAGGCAGCTGATCCAGCAGACCCTCAGGATAATAAACCAAACCACCAGGGGGAGCCAAAAAACCAAAGTCACACAATACCATCTGTGACCACAAGAGGGAGCCTGAAAACGGAGTTCACAACAGACTAGGTGTCTCGTGCCTCCTGGTCCAACCACGCCCCCAGCACTGATTAGCGGCTTCCTGTCCATACACTGTACAAAGAAAGCTGCCAATTAGTGATGTGGGTGGAGTTATAAACAGCTCAGCATTCTGAGCTCTGCTAGATGTGCAGCAGAGAAAACTGTGATTCTAACACAACTGCTGCATCTAATAAACTAAGTGACATATCGCAGGAATCAGGGCCTCTGTCCATACACCATGCCGCTGTCAGATTAGAGTGATTCCCTTTAATTGTTCAATGTGATGTGTTCAATATACTTTAAACTGGTTTAAATAAAAGTGAAATAAAGTTATTGTTTTTGGTAGGTTTTTCTCTTTAAAAATTTTTTTTTTTTGCATTTGTTAAGGCCTCGTTAACACAGTCTGTATTCGGTCAGTATTTTACATCAGTATTTGTAAGCCCAAATCATGAGAGGAACATGTGGCGCCCCAGGGTCCTGGTTGTCACAGTAGCATTGCTTTCCTCACGGGGGAGGTGATGTTATGTTTGGAGGCAAGAAAGGATAACTGTAAACAGGTAAACACAAGCATGCAACACACTCACACTCTAGGCCAACAGGGGGAGCTTTGGATCCTATTTACTAGGTGACTCCCCATATATATGGTAGTCTGTAGGGAAAGTCAGTGAGTAGTTGCCAGGAAACAGACTAGAGCAGTCTGAGGCAGAAGAGGGTTTACAGAGCTGTGTAGCCTGTCATGGTTCCCAATGGCAGGGACTCAGGCAAAAACGGACTAGCTCTAGGAATGATGGAATCTCAGATGACCGCGACGCTGAACCTAACACGCAACTAATAGTAGCCAGGGGGTGTGCCTACGATTATCCCTAGACACCTCGCACCAGCCGGAGATCTAGTTACCCCCTAGTAGAGGAATACACAGACCTGGCTTGCCTCCAGGGAAACCCCAAAAGTGATAGTAGCCCCCCACATATAATAACGGTTAGGTAAGAGGAAAACACGTACGCAGTATGAATATAGATTCAGCAAAGAGAGGCCCTCTGACTAGATAGCAGAAAATACAAAAGAGGACTTCGCGGTCACCTCAAAACCCTAAACAGCCATCCTGAAATTACTTTAACTCCGTTATCAACTCATGACACCGGAGTAGTAATTTCAGATCACTAGAGCTTCCAGCAGCAAGAGAAATATAAATGCATGCTGGACAAACAAACACAAAAAATGCCAAAGATCCAACTTAGCTGAATTGCAGACTTGGAGCAGGTAGCAAGCAACAGAGGTGCTCTGGTAACATTGATTGCCGGCACTAGAATGACTGAGAAGCCAGACTAAATAGGAAACTCCCAGTTTCCTGATGGGAACAGGTGCAAGACAAAAGTCAGTCAGTACCACCAGTAACCACCAGAGGGAGCCCAAAAACAGAATTCACAACAGTAGCCACATTGCTGCAGTTCCTGGAAAGAGACATACCTAATGCCCAATATCTTGCAGTGAGCGTGAAGGAGAGTAAAGCACAGCAGATGAATACCAGGGGGAGACCAGCCATGAGCAGGCTGCCTGCTTCTGAGGCGCAGAGACTGGTAGCCGGAACACCGAGGTTGTAAGGCCCTCCACGACTTACATCAGAGACCAGCAGGACAGCTGAACTCCAAGTTACCTGTCCGCCCTAAAACCCAGGAGACACGGTGACTCCTTTAGAGCCCGGGGCATGCTAGAGTCCCTATAAACAGAATCAAGTCACCAGTCATACGGGTTATGTCCTATCCTATACGGGCGACAGAGAAAGAGACTGCAACCTTGTGTCCTCGTTCTTCACTGCGCCTCTCACCATCCACCATCTACATACTGGGAAGCCCTGGGGACACACTTCACCTGTGGGAAGGTATACCATCTAGCTGTCATAACATCACCCCAGCGGACCCCTTACAGCAGCGTCGGTCACCCTGACCGAATACCACAGGTGGCGTCATGAACATAAACTTTATTCCCTTTAAAGCCCAGGGCCACGGACCGGGTCGCCACCGTGACATCCCCCTGTGAACACAGGACCTGGTACCGAGTACCCCGCGGCCCTGGCGGCGACTCAAACAATCAGAGGAAAAGTATAATAGAAACATGCCTCCACTTCTGTATTTATCACCCACTCCTGGTTTTGGCTTATAGATACTGAGGTAAACTACTGAACGTGTGAATGTGCCCTAAAACTAATAAGGGCCTGTATGTAAAATGCAATATTGTCGTGGACAAACTTTTTAAAGGAAACCTTTTAGCTGATTCTTGCTACCTGAACCATGAATTAGACCAGTGGCGTAACTAGAGTCCAGTGGGCCCCGCATCAAAATTTGGACCTGGGCCCCCACCTGCATGTTAATCAGATCATATGTAAGGACCTTTGCAGAGTTCTAAATCTTCCAAAGACATATGTGTTGTGTTGCCTCCCCCATCCTGTAATGGAGTCCCTCACACTGTGGATAGGGTGCATTACTTTTGTGTAAGTATACTACTGGCCACTTTTTGTGTACTTTATCATTTATTTTCACTGAGGTTGATCCCTCTATCTGTTCAAATCGCATTGCTTTTGCACTTGCACCTTATCATTGCACTTATCTATATCTATATGTAGTATTGATTGTTTTATTTGCATTGTCCTATTTTTTCACCAGTATACACCAGTATACACTCACCGGCCACTTTATTAGGTACACCATGCTAGTAACGGGTTGGACCCCTTTTGCCTTCAGAACTGCCTCAATTCTTCATGGCATAGATTCAACAAGGTGCTGGAAGCATTCCTCAGAGATTTTGGTCCATATTGACATGATGGCATCACACAGTTGCCGCAGATTTGTCGGCTGCACATCCCAAAGATGCTCCATACAAGGCAGGATAGATCCATGCTTTCATGTTGTTTACGCCAAATTCTGACCCTACCATCCGAATGTCGCAGCAGAAATCGAGACTCATCAGACCAAGCAACGTTTTTCCAATCTTCTACTGTCCAATTTCGATGAGCTTGTACAAATTGTAGCCTCAGTTTCCTGTTCTTAGCTGAAAGGAGTGGTACCCGGTGTGGTCTTCTGCTGCTGTAGCCCATCTGCCTCAAAGTTCGACGCACTGTGCGTTCAGAGATGCTCTTAGGCCTACCTTGGTTGTAACGGGTGGCGATTTGAGTCACTGTTGCCTTTCTATCAGCTCGAACCAGTCTGCCCATTCTCCTCTGACCTCTGGCATCAACAAGGCATTTCCGCCCACAGAACTGCCGCTCACTGGATTTTTTTTCTTTTTCGGGCCATTCTCTGTAAACCCTAGAGATGGTTGTGCGTGAAAATCCCAGTAGATCAGCAGT